>NC_136016.1:4060000-4327500 GCF_048128805.1 Centroberyx gerrardi | reverse complement strand
TTTAGTTTAGTTTTTAATGAAACGAAAGCACGGCTTGGTGGCTTAAGTTACTTGCATGCCGATGTTACCAGAAGGACCTACCAATTGGTGAAAGGTTTTTTTAAGTCATGTTCTAAAGGTTTGCAGAAAAGCAGGGCAGAATTAAACTGCCACATTTGTGAATGGATTTGGCAACGGGACGTCAAGCCAGCCAGAGAGAGCGGGGAAAAGACTGTAAATTAGGCGATTTTCCTTATCAAAATCTTATTTTAAGCCTTTAGGTAACCCTATATGGCATGTGGCATCCTTTTTTTTTTTTTTTTTTTTTTTTTTTTTTTTTTTGGAATAGTAGTGCCACGGTTTTAGGCCTATGTTCGACAATGGGGCTCTTATTTTGAAAGTTATGGTCGGAAGTGTTGTATTCTGGCTGGTTTGACACTAGACACTGCGCACGCGCAAAGCAGGCCTTGCGTCAGACATCTTCAGCTGGGGATCAAGAGTTAGAAAGGTCATAATTGAATACTAGTGTGACTTCAGCAGGGACAACCAATTTACATATCTCCCTGTCACTTGCGTGTTGCATGTGTGTTTTGGTTTTTTTTTATCTTTAAACTTTATTAAACTGGGGAAATTGCATACCACAGGGAAATAAAGGACTAACTCAGAATGTTATTTTTGAACATTAAAGCACTGAATTAGGTGAGATAAGCAATAAATAAATAAATAAATAAATAAAAAACAAGCCTTGACTAAATATTGACAAGATTTGTGTAGTTTAACCCTGGCACTTTTATTTTGTCAGTACATACAAAAAAAAAAACAAGGGCTCAAGCTCTTCCAGAGGGCGGGGCGGGCCGCTCACATGTCAGTCAACACACACTAAGTCAGTCAGTTAAGTTGTTCGCACTGCAAGATCCAGACTAACCCCGGCGGTGCAGTCAATGCAATTTGCTTTGCAATGGGGTCGGGGCCCTCGGCATCCGGCCCCACCGACTGTGCCACGTGCACCCAAACTGCGTGAGTGATTTTCCACACTTGTTGCTGCTGCACATTGTGTGCTGGTGGCGTTTTGTTTTTTAAATCCTCGTTACTTTGTTGCAGAATCATGGCTGAGCTTGAGGAGCGCACCTTCATCGCCATCAAGCCCGATGGCGTCCAGAGGGGAATTATTGGTGAGGTCATCAAGAGGTTCGAGGTGAAAGGCTTCAAACTCGTTGGCATGAAAATGCTCCATGTAAGTAACAAATCAATGACTCTTGTGTAACTGTTGGCAGGCCTGTGACACTACAACACACACAATGTGCTTGGAACATAGGCCTGTATTTGCATCTAAGGCAAATGGTTTGATATTGGTTGCATAGCATTCATAATGGTTATTAGTGTTCTCTTGGGTTGAGTCACCTATGTGCACATGATCTTGTGATTGTGCAGTGACAGCTAAGACCTCCAGTGAGCTGATTAGCTTGCTCGTCTATTCCTGACTGTAGCACAAGCGATTAGTGCTGAGTTGAGGTTTCGTTATCCTCTGTAGCATCTCCCTGTGATCTCTGACCTGGTGGCGCGACGCTTAACTGGTCACGATTCACTGTGGCTTATTTTAGAACCGCATTATGCAAGATTTTATGTAAAATGCACCTGTTGCCCCACTTATGAGCCTAAGTGGGGCAACAACTGAAGAACGTCCACCCACCCCCCACAATTGAGACGTCAGATTTGCCCAAATGAAATTCTGTCTGCTACGGTCACTTCTCTATACTGGAAGTGATAAATCAAAACATGGGAATGAAATGTCTCCAAAAGAGCAGTGAGCAGCGCTCTGTCCAGAGAAGGCTGGACTGACAAACATTGGATCTCTTTAAGAGCTTTTTTTCTTTGGTCTCCTTTGGTATGAAGCATCACAATCCAGCTGAGTTGGTAAACATGACCGTGCTGTGTGCAGTTTACTGACTTCACATTACAAGATTTCTGGGTATTCAACTACTTAAATTTTAAACGCTTACCATCATATGGGAGTAAATGTTGAGACAACTTGTCAGCTCAAAGTGACGATTTGAATGTGTTCACAGATTTGACGGCATCAAACACCATGATTTTCTATGGACATTAGTTACTACTTGTCAGCTTTCAATGCTTGACACATGCATTTAGTGATACATTTGACTTGATGTTTGACAGCAAACCCAAACATTGTAATGTCAACCACAAATGAAAAATCCAGCAACTAGTCATGTCCTGCCATGGCATTTTAAGAGTTTTGACAAAATGACTTAAATGATGAAAATTGTCCGTTTTGCTGGTTTTATGACAAATTCCTCATCCCTGACATTTAACTACAGGCGTTGGATCACCTCAGTGGTGAATCGGGGTCTGTCGCCAAACCCCTGACTTCCCAAGTAGTGGAAGTTGAGGTGAAGGGTATCTTCTAGTAGGAAACTTGTATCTATCTTTTCCCATAAGATATGAATGCAGCATACAGTCTTATTGGAAAAGATCCCACCCACCTGTGTAGTTGGTAAGCCCTGAGCTTTGATCTACCTCAGTAGTTACAGGAATTAATAACTTGTGTCTACCTGCCGCAGGCCTCCGAGGAGCACCTGAAGCAGCACTACGCCGACCTGAAGGAGAGGCCGTTCTTCCCTACCCTCATCAAATACATGAACTCTGGCCCAGTGGTTGCCATGGTAAGACACCAGAAGATAACATGGTGTAAAGTAACATTAGATGCCTTTTGAGCCAAAAGGTCTTAAACCTGGGAGAAAAGTTGTAGTCTGTAACTTGTTTTCCCTACCTGGAATTGTGGCAAATGAATACCCAACTTTTCTTCAAATGCTTTGCTGCTTTTGGATCTTTTTTGTTTTCAAATGACAAAATTTCCTGATGAGGTGATGGTTGTAGCAATCCAAAACGTTCACATCACACAATCAGGAATTTTCTTGAAACTACTATAACTTCTTAATGTTAAAATATGGCATTCATATTAATACCAGCCATGTGTTATGTAAGGACAAGTATGTTGACATGGAAATATTTTCTAATGCCTCATTAACATAACTGTTATGTTTATCATGGAGATTATGACAGAACATCAGGCAGCTCGAGCACCTCGTGTTTTTAAGCAATTAATTTGTAGCTTGCAGTCAAAAAGATGCTCGAAGAGAAGCCAGCTGCTGAATTGGCTGCAGTCTAGTCTCGTACCTCTGCTCATATCCCTCTGCTCTTGTGTAATCCTAGGTGTGGGAAGGCAAGGGCGCGGTGAAGACAGGCAGGGTCATGTTGGGCGAGACCAACCCCGCCGACTCCAAGCCTGGAACCATCAGAGGAGACTTCTGCATCGACGTCAGCAAGTTAGTGCCGTTTGCATTCTCCCTTCCTGGTGGAGGCACTAGGCCGTGTTTGGCCTCCTGCAGGCACCGAGGCTTCTGCTTGCAAACTGTCCATTTAATGTCTGTAGTTCATGCTAGTTTGATTGAAAGCACTGCCTAAAACAGCAGGTCTCAAAGTGGCAGAAATCCCAGGGGTCCTTGAGGGTCCCCAGCAAAACGAGAAATGGTTTATTTAAATTCACTGGATATTGTCCCATTTAGAAAATGTCAAAGAATGACTTTCTAATTGGAGATTTCACAATTATGGGGTCCCTGGGAGGAAACTTTAATCAAACACAGGCCCTAATGTGCATATCTGGGGGGGTCTGTGAGATGAAAAACATTTACTATATAGATTGTCAGTAATGCTGGCATCCAGGATGTGCTTGCATGCAGAAGTATGTATATAGTGGAATATCTCATACTTGAATATTAAGTATTTATGTGCCGACTCGATTCTTGTCACTGCGTTGGTCTTAGTTTTCCTCTCTGCCTGTTGCAGGAACATCATCCACGGCAGCGACTCAGTAGAGAGCGCCAAGAAGGAGATCGCTCTGTGGTTCCCGAAGCCCGAGGAGCTGGTCAGCTACGATAGTTGTGCCTTCAGCTGGCTCTACTGAGCCGCTCAGCAGCCCTCAGACACTGACCTGGGACCAGTCGGCTCGCCTCAAGTTCCTGTTTTTTCCACACGTAGGATAGAGGGGGAAGAGCTGACTGTAGATCGGTGTCTCGGTGACGGTTTCCCACATTCCTCATCACCCACCATGCCTCAACATACTGTACTGTCTGGTCTCTCTGGAGGTCCAAGTCTGCATTTCCAGTTTCATTCCTGAGCTCCATTCCCTTTTTAAACATTCCATTCCCAACCTTGAATGTACAGTTAACGACTTGAATTTGTCTTTGCTGTCAGTTTTGTTAAAAGGTGATCCGCTTTCCAATAAAACGCACACAATACCATCCTTCTGGGTTTGTTTTTTCTTGCAAGATGCCCATAGTACACAATGACACTTCACTAATGTACTTGAGTGCAATAGTGTGTTGCCCTGCTGACAAACGGAATAGAGTGGGGTTTGTTTTAATGATGCATTAACTCGTGATGGTTAACATGAACCTGGATACATCCGGCTCTTCATGGCTATTCATGGCCATTAGGAAGGATTAGTTAGGCATCCTCTAATCTGAGATTGAGATTAGAAGAGTAGTTTGGCTCTCAGCTCCAATGGTTTGTGCTGCCATGGACAGCAGGAGGCCAGCAGATAAGAGGGTTCAGTTTCTCTGCCATGCAGGATGGATAAGAGCAAAGTCACCTGTGGCCAAAGGACACACTGCCCTCTGAAAGATTAAACTGCTGAAACCTTGCAAACGTTCATTGGAGCGAAACGACACCACAAGGTTCCAAGTCATAAGCATTTTTATTCAGTGTAAAAGTTGGATCTTACAAAAAAATCACCAGATAACCTTTCACAGCCATGCGGAAACAGTTTGCAATGCTTGTAAACAAAGAAGCAATCCATTACAACCAATATTATGATCCAAATATTTTGGCTTTATTTACAAATTCAAAGTCTATCAAAGCTTGATCACAGCACAAATTTACCATAAGAAAGGAAACATGTATAGACACTATCAAAAAGATGTACAAACTTTAAACTGCAATCTAATATGTACCTCTAGGGTCAGTGTTAATAATTTCAATAGATTTATAACTATTAACATATACTTTTTTTTTTGTTGTATTTGTATCCAAAATAAATTTCGCACCATAACTTAACCCTCTCAACTCACAATTAGTTTCAGACAATAATCCCAATACAATAACTCATTTTTATCAAATATATAGCACCACAATATAATGGTTGAATATAATTGGGGGGAGGGGGCTATCACATACAAAAGACCCGTGTTAGTATCCAAGGAGAAACAAATAGCCGACTCCAGTCTGCTCCTCATCACCGCCCAGATCTAGAAGGACACTGCATCCACAATCTCATCCTTTCTGAATCGGAGCGGAGGAAAAACAAACTCAGAGCCGGACCGAAGAACAACCAATGACTGTCACAACGAAAACAAGCTCAGCACAACATCGGCACGACGCTTTTCTGCTCTACATGCATTCAGTTGATCAGTGCACCCGGTCCCAAATCAACTCACCAAGTCCCCGACTAGAGACACAGGTCCCTAGCCGAGGCCCCTAGCTCCTCTTAGATTTGGGCCTCGAGGTGAAAAAGGGAGGTTTCATATCTACAACTTACAAGGAAAAGTGAGTTGTTGTTTTTTTCTCACATAAACAGAAGATCCAAACAGTGTTGATTGTGCATTTGATTATTTTGGGTTAATCTGGAAGAGGGTAGCAGCAAAGTTAGTCCATAGAACAGTCTTACTTTTTTTTTTTTTTTTTTTTGTACTAAGGTATTATGCAGTTTGGTCAGTGAGTTAAGATTGTGACCGTGACCATTACTTAATGCTTCACCCTGCCCTCCCACATCAGAGGGGGAACAAGACAAATACACCCGAACCTGAAACCTTTCTGCTTCATTTGATTGTGAGACACTGTATTTTATTGCTCATTTGGTCTTAGAACCATAGCCTTTTCTTTTTTTTTTAAGCTACGTTTTATATCCAATCTAATCGGTAGACAAATTAAAATGGAAACTGGTAGAAAATATATTAATCTCACATCCCGTTGGTAAAGAACAGTAGGAAAACAGGCTACAAAAAAAGCAGATCGAACGAAACGACTTCCACTGAACAGAACCATGAACGACCGTTAATGTGTCGTCACTCAACAACAGAACACGCAACACTTTGAAGAGAAGAAGAAGAAGCGACAAAATGTGGACAAAACACATCGAATGGTGAGATAAGACCTTTTTTTTTTGTGTTGAATGGATGCACATGGTAAAGACGCCTTCCTTGAGCTGTTCAAACCCAATGCAATTTGATTTAGACTAGTGACTAACGCACTATGCAACCTTTGCGACTAAGAAAAAAAAAATAAGCAAACGCTTCCTGAGATTTGATTTGTGAACCTTACTGGTATAAAGAGAAATTCGGGGTCTTTTACCATCACTGAGCGGTTTAAATCTGTTCTGCATTACAATATAGCGTTAGGCCATACAGTGCTGCTCTGAGTTTCCTGTATGTGAACCCTCGCTCACCAAAATCACAGTTATACAATACCATTTTTTGTTAAATTATTTCATATGTAAATTATATTAATGTAGTGATCTTGATATTTAAGGGTGCTAGAAGATTATTTTTTTTAACATAGCAAAATAATACGGGAACTATTATTGCATATCGTTCAAATTAGAGGACTACCTCATGTGCTGTGATAAAAATTCTTCCATGTTTGGTGTCTAGTCTTTCAAGTGGATCATTTTAGGTCATTGTTTGCATTTGCATATGCTAACACACTGCCATAGCCTATTTCACACTCTTATATTTGCTAAACTTGGCTAGCATCAGGAGGTAGTAGATAAATAGCTGCAAAAATCTAGCTCTAAGAAGAATGAAAGGATAAGGATTCTTGGTTATTTCCACGCCCGGGCATGGAGTCGAGAGGAATTCTGACTAATCCGGATCCGTTGCTCCATACCGTCATAGTCATAATGATTATATATAGAATCTGCTATGTATTTATGCCACTGTCAGATCCCGCCGTCCTGTGTGAACGCTGCCTTCGGAGACGAATGGGAAAGCAGTGCATTTTGTCGGTTTCGTCATCGACAACGAACCTGTTATTCTGTGGCTCAGCTGAATAATGGACTAGCTTGCATACATATGGCTCTGACATGAGAACAACCCAAGCGATGAAAAACAAACAAAAAAAAAAGAAAAAAAACACATTGCATATCGTCTTAATGTGATGTTCGACACGTTCCTTTCAGCATTTGGAGATGGAAAGTCTTATTTTCCACCACGGAAAAAACGCGACGCGACGCTACAAATGCTGAACGAGGAAGAGTTCCAGCTTCCACTTTGGACCCTTCATCCTCCTCTGGGGGGGGGGGGGGGGGGGATGAGTACAGTAGACAGTCCAAAACCCAACAGACACACCCACACCTGCGGCTTCCACAGGCAAATCTGATTCACTTCTGTAGTGCAACCCGAGAGTGTTTAGGTGATGTATCCACAGCACTTCCATCCTGTGCGGTAGGGTTAGACCGATACACATTTTGCTAATTCATTTCCTTGTTCAAAGATGTTTTCTTGTAAATTAATTCTTCATGTAAAAGGCAGTAATGCTGTTTCAGAGGCTTTTCCACCCTGACAAGAGTACAATTCTGGTGGAAACGCTGAATACTTCTGGCATGAAGATGGAAAAAAATGTAAAGATACTGAATATCGGCTTCAATATATCGGTATCAGTCGAACCCTACGCAGGAAAATATGCAGGTTTGGACAATGGGAATAAAACAAAAAAAAGCATGTCAGAGTGTGCCCTATCATACCAGTAAGGTTTCTCATTTATATAACATACCCTGCTGCTCAGTTATCGTCTCGCCTTGCAAATGTGTTACTCATTATTTCTTCGAAAATGAGGTGATTTTTGTTTTTTTTTAAAGTAGCTTTGCATCTCCACAGCTTCACTATCTTTGTTCCGACATTACAGAACGAAGATATCACTTAAATCATGTCGTAAATAGTGATACTGGCACATAAGACTTCACCGCTGCTGCTTTGAGTTCCTTCAATGCCTTGCAATGGGTGGCGGTGTAGTGGGATATCTGGTCACTGCGATAGGTCCCTAGAACTCCACATTAAGATATCACACCAGCCTAACACTGTTACATATGACACACTCTTCATTAAGCTTATCCTAGGTGAGTCAGTCCATAGTTTACCAGATGGAACTGAAAGGAAAAGTGACAGTTACAGTTTTAGGCGTGATTCAGCTCAAAATGTGGATATTAAAACAATTGTAACACAGACCAGATATTCTCCACAACACCCACTTTCCTTTGCTTGAATGATATTGTTACATTTTTAATTTAAATCATATATATCGGTTCTGTAATGCGAATCAGAAAAGTGCAGCTGTGGAAAAGACGGCAGCTAATATTGGAAGAAACAGAATCATCATCAAAAAGAAAAGAAAGTTAGGAATATCAATAATGCTGAGCAGCACTGTACTATTCAAAGCTCACTCTCTTCAAATCACAAACCTTAATATTTATATACTGTAGTTCTATATGAATAGGTCTCATCATACTATATGAATATAATCACTCTTATGCAACGACGCACATTAAGTTTCCCATCCAGCCACCAAAAATGTATACGCAAAAATAAGTAAATCATCGTTTAAGACAAAAACAACTCCAAAACTGAACATTACAAAATAAAAAAGGGAAAAAAAAAAAAAACTTCAAGTACTATAAACAAAGTAAAAGTCCACCTGGCGAAATTGTTCTGAAAGAAAATCAAAATCAAAATATACACAATTCTTTCTCTCTCTCTGCCAGCCTCTCTTCTCTCCCGAGGCCCGATGGAAATTCTGCCTTCAGTGGCTGACTCTCATAACCTGAAATCGACGACGACGACAAAAAAAAAACAAAAAAAAACAAAAAAAACCTAAAGACCTGGCTCAATAAAAAGTTGCTCACAGTTTCTACAGGTCTCTGTGCGTGGCCCAGAGTGTTGGCAGAGGCAGGATGGACTGACGTCATCTTGCAGGACTCCCTCCTCCCCGGGAGAGAGAGAGAGGAGGTTTTCGCGGATCCGCCCCAGAGCTGAAAGTGTCTCTCGTCCGGGCGGATCGTTCAGACGGGAGAGGAGAGAGAGAGGATTTTGGAAATACGAAAAAAGAGAATGCCCGGACATCAGCGACCCGCCCCCGGGTGCTTTCGAACCCCTCAGTCGTGACAGGTTTTGTGAGTGACTGAGTTTGTGCACGCACGGCTACGAAGTTTGAAAAAAAAAAATTTGTCTCTCCGGGATTTTCTCAGGAGCGTCAGACGACCGCGCCTCCTCCCGCTCGCCATCGCTGATCGGATGGGAGGGGCCGTGGCGTTGGTCTGCGAGTGCGTTTCCAGGCGGGTCGTCTTGATCCTCGCGGCCTTTCCAGAGGTGTGTGTGTGTGTCCCGTCCCCGGCGTGCGTCCCGCTCCGTCCGACCTCGTCCCCTCAGGGCTCCTGTTTGATGTAGTAGCTGCCCGAGCCGTTGCTCTCCTGGTCGGAGATGCCCTGCGAGAAGGTGAACTCGTCCACCTCGGCCGTCTCCTCCTTCAGGCGCAGCAGGGACTCTGCCGACGGGGACGGAGACAGATAAGAGAGAGACAGAGGGCAGACAAAGATGAGCGACTTCATCATGCAGTTGGAATACGAGGGAACAGCCCCGGCATTCTTGTTTCCAGGCGTTAAGGCTACTTCCACATGCATAACAAGCATCAAGTTACCTACTTGTTGATTTAAAGATATTTTCAAATGGAAAAAAAACACATGCCATATGACTATCCCAAAGGAGGGCAGTAATAATATGACAAAACAGTGGCGCTAATAATGACAAAATCACAATTCTTTTAGTGCAGTAGCAATGGGACGATATATATAAATTCAATATATCGCGATACAAAAATGTGACGATACGTATCGCGATATTAGCTCCATGTTATTCTGCTGTAGTAATCACAAATGAGACGCTTGCTCATCACAATTTCACAAGCTCTCCATCCAAATTATATTATTGTCACTTTGTAATGACATTTTTAAATTGTTTACATTCTAGCAAGCCAATGCCATTGCTAGAAGGATTTGTGTCTCAGAAATAAGCATAATTCTGCACAGTCAGACTTTGTTGTCACTGAACTTTAATTTATTCGTAGCGTGGTTGTTATCGAATCATGAACCTCATATCGTGTATTGAATCGTATCGTGAGATAAGCAGATCGTCCCATCCCTACAGTGCAGTGCAACTCTAAACCTACATTTACACGGGCAAACACTTTGGTAGGAACAACAATGAAAATGACAGAAGAATATGAATCAGAATGCACATGTACAGTTGGACATGCAGCATCAGCAGCAGCATCCAGCCAGCTCCACTGTGAGGCCCTACTGGGATCCAGACGCTGCTCCCGTCAGCGCCCTGGGAGCCTCCGAGGTGCTCGGTTTATCGTTAAGTGTGCCGTTTTACCTGGTTTGTGGGTTTGGTGGAGGTGGGTGCGGGGCCGGGGCCGAGCGGGCCCCTGGGCAGGGTAAGGGGGCGGGCTCTGCTCTTCGTCCCCCGAGAAGCTCCTCCTCCTGCCTGCCTGACTGAAGGGCCGTCGACCAACCGGAATCTTCCTCTCTAAACACCAAGCCAGACTCGGGGTGAGCTACCAGGGGCTTATTACATACAGGGGTTCATTTCTGACTTTTTCTCAGTGTTTACATTGTAGATTAGGCAGAAAAGTTAAAAAGGTTAGAGCTTAAGGAGAAATTTTTAATGGATCTGTTATTACTTGCTGATATGCCCATCTGAATAAGCCCCTGGTAAGCCGTACTCAAACTGCCAGACCCAAGTAAGCAGATGCATTGTTAGCGAACAAGAGCAAAGCTACAGCAACTGTATCAAACTGCTTCAAAGATGCTCGACAGAGAGTGCGCCTGTTGCTTTCAAATACCCATCTGAAGCACATCCCAACATCCTGCAAATGTGACACAATCTGTCCAATGAAAATATTCTGCACACACCAAAACAGATAATGTTGACCAATCAGAGAGCAGCCATGTTGCCGCCACAAGGGTAACCAGTGGACAGTAAGAGGATAGGGAAAGGAGAAGGTGAAGGAAGGGATGGATAGGAGAGAGACAGACCGACACTGCAGGAGAGAGTACTCACTTTTCTTTTGGCCTTTGTACTGCTGGGCCTTTTTCTTCTGCTTGGGCACAGATGGTGGCATCTCTCTGTTACCTGAAATAAAAGCATACGCCGTTTTAGACTGGAAAACAAAATATGGGAAGTTTATGGACAAATATAGCAAATGGGGTGTATAAAGTATAACACAACTGGCAATTACAACGTATAAAGAACCTATTAGGTGGAAACGCATAAATGAAAGAAATGAAAAATTATGAGTTACAGTATTATGATGGCGTGGAAAATAACAGCCGTCGAACATATGGAAACAAAGAAAAATGAACGAAAATATTTACAATATGAAAATATATATTAAAAAAATGAAATATGTGTAATATAAAATAAGTGAGAAACAACAAGATACAAGCAATACATACAGATGAGAGAGAATATGGGAATATTAAGAGAACCAATTTAATATGTGAATGTACAGCTTATATACAGGATGATGAAAATGTGCGTCATATTCACATTAACATGTTTACAGCAGGCATACATTAAGTGTCTATGCATTGTAAAAAACTACTGTCATATACACTCACCGAGCACTTTATTAGGAACACCTGTACACCTGCTTATTCATGCAATTTGCCAATCATGTGGCAGCAGTGCAATGCATAAGATCATGCAGATACAGGTCAGCAGCTTCAGTTCATGTTCACATCAAACATCAGAATGGGGAAAAAATGTGATCTCAGTGACTTTGACCGTGGCATGGTTGTTGGTGCCAGACGGGCTGGTTTGAGTGTTTCTGAAACTGCTGATCTCCTGGGATTTTCACACACACACACACACACACACACACACACACACACACACACAACAGTCTCTAGAGTTTACACAGAATGGTGTGAAAAACAAAAAACATCCAGTGAGCGGCAGTTCTGCGGGCGGAAACGCCTTGTTGATGAGAGAGGTCAGAGGAGAACGGCCAGACTGGTTGGAGCTGACAGAAAGGCAACAGTAACTCAGATAACCTCTTTACAACTGTGGTGAGCAGAAAAGCATCTCAGAATGCAACACGTCCAACCTTGAGGCGGATGGCACTTTGGTAGCCGGTTGACACTGAGCTGAAAGCTGATCCCTACCTAGTATTAGTATGGTGTTCCTAATAAAGTGCTCGGTCAGTGTATATTCAGTTTACAGATGTAGATACTATTAGGTAAAGGCACTTTATCGTTTAAGAAGTGACATCTAATATTTTGTTCATTACAAATGGATATGGAAGATATGAAGTTTAGCTATATCTGTGTGTGTATGTGTGTGTGTGTGTGTGTGTGTGTGTGTGTGTGTGTGCGCGCGCGCGCGCGTGCACTCTCACTCTGTGCGGCGGGGGGTTGCAGCTGGTAGCCGGTCAGCTGACACCAGCCCACGGGGTAGAGGTCGGGCGACTCGCAGTCCACCCACTGGTCGTACTCGTCCTCCCAGCCGTCAAAGTGGATCCTCAGCAGCCGGTGGACGATCCTCGTCACCGTGGCGACGCACACCAGCCGCGGCTCCATCAGGTCCACGGCCTCCAGCTTCATGCCCTGTCGGAAGCCGTGGTTGGGAACGTCCTGGCGGGACGCAGAGGCCACGGAGAGAGGGGGGAAAACAGAGAAGGGAGCATTTTACACATTTAGATACGGGAACATCGCAACCATACAAAGGCCAGTCTGTTAGAAGTCATTTTAGAACAGCTTGACAGACCCTGTCGCCCTATATTCAGACAGTGTGAAAAAAATAAATAAATTAGAGGCAGCGCAAACACACGTCAATGGAATGAGGCAAACAGAAGGACACAAATTCGCTCTAAATGGCAGAGAAATTCACCTGAGACAATAAAATAAAAGCCAATCAGCTTCAAATAGGACTCTATTTTACAACTTCGAACATTTTTCGGCCATTCAGAACTGAGTACTGGAACCATTTGTTTTTATAATTTCAGGTAAATCCAAAAAATATTTGACATCATCATAGAAGAATTGGAGGCAAGATACTAAAACTGGCGTCAAGAGCAGAGGATATTTGAGAAAAACAAAAAAACACATGGTGGAGAAAGCATTTAATAAGGCCTACCTTGTTAAAGAGCTTGACAGGAGCAGCTATTGAACCCATTTCTCTGAGGTAGTCAAACCATTTAAATGGCAGTTTAGTGTACCCTGGGGAACAGAGTCAGTGGTGAGACCGGGACATTGGAAAGCCACAGGCAAGAGGAGACTAACCCGTCTCTAAGCTTTGGAGAGATACAGCATGTAACAAAGTACAGAGGCTCTGCGCTACTGGAAATGTGAGCGAGTGACAATTTCGATTTCTAAGAAAAAGGTGAACTAAAGGCTGATTTGCAGGTCAGGGTGTGAGCGTACCTCTAGGGGGCGTGAGCTCGATGCTGTTGATTTCACAGAAGCCGACGGGGAAGATGGAGGGGGAGGTGGCGTGGTAGCAGAACCAGTCTGACCCGTCCACCGCCTCCGAGCCGTCGATCCCGATCATGAGGTACCCGTCTGCCAGCACCTGCGGAGCGGACAGCGAACGGCTGAAATTAGTCTGGAGGAGCAGGCGACTGAAGAAAACAGCTTAAAAAATGGGGCTAAAACAACAACAACCCCTCCTTTCTGTCATGAAACTTGCTTTTTTTGACACTAATGCAGACACTTGAAGTCGACTCACCTTTCTTACAGTGGCTACACATATAGCTGAGAGGTTGAGGGGGTCGATGGCCTCTAGCTTCATCCCGTCCTTGAACCAATCCCCACTCTGGTCCACATCTCTCACCTGACACACACATACAATAGAAATAAGCTGATAGATATAACCTGATATAACCGTTCCAGTAACATCAAACTAGGGCCGGGCAATAACTCAATATTATTGTTTATCGTCCGCCTTTCAATAGAATCGTGGTGAATTAATTATATCGATTTATCATGATACACAATTCTTTTGTCTAAACTGATGATAAAAAGCAAATACAAATTAAAATCTCTAACAAAATCAGATTGGAAACAAATTAGGGAATATTATTTGAAAATCAGTTCAATCGTATTTTATATTATCCTGCAGTTCAATGCGATGAACATCAGTTTGATTATGTAAAATGTATTAATTTGACATTGGGCTAGGCTTCATTTTTCCAGCGACCCCCTGAAATCCCCTCAAGGATCCCACTGTGAACACCAATCATACACTATAAATAGATCCATGAGCTCTATGATTAGCCTCATACTTAAGAAAATGCAAAATCATCATCAAATCATGAACAACAAAACTGTATGATCCTTCATGTGCCATTTTGAAAAGTTAAAAGAGAAAATCTGTATATTTTATCTCACCTTCTGGAACAGCTGTGGAGCGGCATCAGCTTGACCCTCGATTTTCTTTGTGATATCTGAAAAATAGGAAATTGGCAGATCAGAATTACTTCATCATGCCTGTGGCGGAGGTGCTTCAGCAATACAACCTAAAAAAAAAAGCGCTCCACAAGCATTCAATGACTTAAAATGACGTAAAAGACTATAAGGTTAAAAGTACAGACAGTGGCAGCTGAGGATTGGTTGGGCTTCAAGGAACATCAACTGCCTCTGAGAAAAGAAATACATCAATTGTCTCTCTAAAAGTACGAAGTCACGCTCATTAACAAATAGTTAATGAAATGATGCAAATCACATCCAGATGTCTTTTCTGTCGTGATTATTTAGTTAATTTTGACTTCTTGTTTTTTTAACCGTTCATCTGGGATCTTTAAAAATCCCCTCAAATTAAAGTGACCGTCTTGAAAGCAAACCTCATACTCACTGTAACATTTGACATTCAAAAATGACAGATTGCAATGTTTCAAAAAATGTGATGCCATCCAAATACTTTTGCAGTTCATGCGATGTAATTATAGGCCTATGGGATTTTTGGTAACACTACCTGAAGGGTATTGTGATAGATTATAGCACATTTATAAAACCCAACTGAAGCAAAGATAAACTTTACTTACAATATAATCATCAGACATAATCACGTACCACTTGATTATGTCATGTATCACAAATGTATTCATTTTGTATGTGTGTTTTCTTGGTATTTTATGCGTGTTATTGCAATATCTTGTGTGATGTACATACTAAAATAAAAAATAAATACATTAGTACAAAAATAAATACATAAATAAATCAAACATCCAAAAATTACATTCAACTTCATATTATGTCATTAACTATACAGTTTCCCCATACTTTATCCAACCCCATGAATGTTTTGCACAGTGTTTACTATCACGCTCTGATTCTAAATATTATCCTACACCCATAATGTGCTTGAAATTTGTTTATGATGCCTTATGAGCACCAGTTCAAGTAAAGTGCTACCAGATTTTTTTTACCGGATCGTTTGAAGCGGTGTCCGATGCTGCGCGACCAGCCGATGTTGTGGATGAGGGGGCTGAACATGTGGCACCAGAAGTCGTCGGAGCCGTCCTGGCTCTCCTCGTACACCAGCCGGAGGCGCCCGCCGATCACCTGCTCCACCAGGGCCACCCGCGTCCGGCACAGGTGGTTCTTGTCCACCACCTCCACCCGCATCAGCTTCTTAAAGGGAAACTGCATGTTCTCGTGTACCTGAGGGGGAGGGGAGACGATGCATGGATTTAACGAACTGGGGCAAAATGTGAGCCACAATCCAGAGAATACGACAACCAAAATATTCTTGCCCTCTTTAAAAATAAAAAATAAAAAGTATCAGAAACATTAATGCAACAACTCAAGTTAGACTGATATATTGAGAAAATCAGACCTAGTCCAATCAATATGATGGATATGATGCAGTTTGATTGATTACATATTTATTGTAGAATTGATCAATACTCTACTAGTTGTCTATGGGAAGCCCTTAACCTGAATTGATTCTAATGAGCCATTTTGATAGTATGGAATAATAGATTTATTTTTGTTATTGTCATCATCATCATCATCATCATCATCATCATGGGTTTCAATGGGCTTTCCATCCTAACAAAAATGTTGTGTGATGTTTGATGCTTTGAAGAAGGTCTTTGACCTAAATGTTGCTATATTAAATTGTGATATCAGCACAAAATAACGGTGGAGCTACTGGCTGCTCCAATTCAGCATCGGCCTTCAAAAAGCTGCATCAGTGAAACTGTAAATTCTAGGTGTTTGTGTGTCTCACCTTGGCAGCAAAGTCAGGTGGCAGTGTTTTAGCTCCAGTGAGACGCTTCACGAGAAAGGCTTTCCAGTTAGAGTACTTATGCTGTATGGCTGTAGGGGAGATGACAAAAATAACAGCAACAATTAGCACCAACCTTCCGAGAACGCAAAAAAATTTAATGGATCGTTTATTGTTAAAGACCAAGGCTGTGAACCATATACAGATTGGGATAAGACTGACTTTTTGGAGGTACGAGGGGCTTGCCGCTGGAAGCGCACCACCCCACCGGGTGGACCTCTGGGACACACAGATTACGCCAGAAGTCCTTGCTGGTGTCGTTGTCGAAGCCCTCATACCGCAGGAGAGCCTTGAACCCTGGAGAACAGCATGCAACACAGTCGAAAGCTACTCAAACAACCATGGAAAATGGACAAAATGGGCCCAGGAATGCAGACTACATCGCTAATAGCTGCTTTTTAACAATGTTATAGTGTTATTGGGTGGATTTTTCCTTTAACCAATAGTTCCAATTGTAGAAGTAGTCTTACCTGCTAGTTTGATGATTCCTGCAATCCAGTAGACCTTAGTGGACAGGTTGGTGTCAGAGTTGAGGACTTCAATCCTCACTCCTTCTTCTATGTCTCCCCAGCATGTACCCATGGGAGCCTGGAGCACAGAGGTGTCGGGTCAAAGTTCAAGGGTCAAGGGTAAGCACTGAAGTTATTCAGCCAACAAACCAACCAAATCAATCAATAGTCACTATTTAACCCAATCAAGCAGCTCTGGTCGGACTCCTGTTTTTACTTACATGCTTGAAACAGCTGACTGGAGCTCCGGACGTGTTATTGCTACAGATGTATCGGCCCCAGTCAAAGCTTTCGACAGGG
This sequence comes from Centroberyx gerrardi, assembly GCF_048128805.1. Taxonomy (NCBI): domain Eukaryota; kingdom Metazoa; phylum Chordata; class Actinopteri; order Beryciformes; family Berycidae; genus Centroberyx; species Centroberyx gerrardi. Next base: position 4,310,297 of record NC_136016.1, on the reverse strand, counting down.
ACCACTAAGAGAAATAAGAAACAGTGTGAACTTACAGCATAACAACAACGTTACAACACAGCAGCACTGTTACCCCAAACACCATTAAACACCATTGTGGTTCTTTGATGACCTACCAGCTTTTGATTTGGCCTGGTTCTGTTGACTTGCTTGGTACTGGGCGTAAGCTGCCAACTTTGCCATGAGAGGCTGTTTCTGTAAGACTTTTGCCTTTTTTGTCGGTGGTTTGCCCTTACAAAAGGAAAGCATACATCGTTATTTGTGTGTAACATAGGTCTAAACTCGAGTCACCTTGTTCCATTAGGCCTATTACGCACATCCACTCCTATGCCTCCCTCGCTCCAAAATACTTGAAAATTTCAATTTACCTGGAGTCTTGCCAAGATGCTAGCCTTTTTGGAATTTGACGAATAACTCCGGGAACAGGACACACTGCAGAAGCGCTTGGTTTTGGAGTAAAAAGCGTCTCGTACTCCGACCATCCCACACATCTCGCAGGTGGCTGTGAAACAGAGACCACAAGACACATCAGAGAATCTTCTAAAATCCATCAGGCTAGTACATGCTGGTGAATCCATCTAGGATTCATTCACAGTATTACATTCTATAATATCCATACCACAGTGTACTGAATCACAGAGACAGATGTTTCCATGTACTGACCCATTCCAGCCTTGCCGTCGGGGTAGGTATAGACCTGTCCATTGTTCTTGATGATGGGCAGGCTGGCGGGGATGGAGGGCACCACCTCATCCTCACTGTCCTCGGAGCTGGAGCTGCTGGTGGACTCCTCGCTGCAGCTGTCGTAGCCATCAAACATCCCGAACGAGTCTCTCCGCTTACGTTCTGAACGTGGGGTGCGTTCAGCCTTCACAAAAATAGAGACAGGCGTCATGTGTGAATGAATGGAGTACATTTCTTTCTTTTTTTTTTTTTTTTTTTTTTTACTTTTGCACTCAAGCAACTTTTTCCAACCGGAGAGCTTAGCGGTCTCTTTGAAAATGTCATGCATAACATTTGGCAAGTTGGCTGTGGCTGCCAAATAGATTTCTGAGTAACTTAGAAAGGTAATCCAAAAAGCAAAGTCTGCGGCGGATAAATAATGCAAATAATGCATAATAAGAAGCTGAGAATGAAATGTGCAACGCCCATTTGGTCTATAGGACCCGGAACACTGTTACAATCGTTACTGTTGTCATTAATTTAGCCTACTTCCTCATCTGAGCATCACAGGTGCCTGCTTTGCTATGTTAAAGGGAACCTCCTCACTGGCTATTTTAACGTTTATTATTCTGCCACCAATAAACTGAAATCTAAGCTGAAGCAATGTATCATCTACTAATGAGATGCGAAACGTACCATGCACAAGATAGAAAAGCTAGCTAGTTAAATGGAAGATAGGGGCGGCCTTATCTGAATTAGCTCCCAGTGCTAGCTAACGTTAGCATAGCTAGCTAGCGGAAACCTGTTTTTCCAGTTTATATTCAGAATAACAAAGGATACGTTTTCAGTTAGGTAGCAAGCTAGCACATACACATATACGGAAAATATATGCGTGGCGTTATTTTATTTCAGCCCTTGAGAGTTTTTAGTGAGCTTTTCAGTTTTTAGCTAACGTTACCTGGCTGAGCCACTGGCTAGCTACTATAAACAGATAACAACAAAGGAGGAGCGCTAGCCTAAGCAAATCCTCCGTAATCGGAGCCTTACGGCCCTAAAATCTGCAAAATTAACTCACCAAATCCCTTGTGTCCTCCATCAGCCCTTCATATAGATGACGTTCTAGGGAACTGGGCTGCCTAATACGAATAAAACCCCTAATTTGGGGATGTATTTGGCTTTGAAATGCCAATGTCTAAAAATGAATACTACCAAGCAGGATATCAACAAATTACTCTGGTGATTCTGCGCATGTGCGAGCGTAACCTACTTTCATGCGATTGGTCAGTGTGGAATGGAGGTCATCGACTGATGCAGAAAACAACAACACTGGACTCTGCAATGGAAATGAATGAATGATTTCTATAATATAATATAATATAATACAATATAATAACAAGCAACTTTCCTGTATCATTCCAACAAACAATTTATGCTTTATATTCATATAACTTGCATCTATTTGCTACTGCTTACTAACATGTATACTATGCATTTATGTGATTAAGATCTATGCCATTATAAAAAGTTGGATAATCTTTCTTACATAAATAAAAAGGTTTTACCCTCCACTAAGTCCCTGCATGCAATGATTTTAAATGAAAACATTGCTCTTCATTATCCATACTTTATTTAGAAATATACAATTATGGTGTCATATGCAGTGTTTGAAAGTGGAAGACACGCCACAAAGCTGAAGACATAAAATAAAGCCTTTATTAAAGTGCAATCTATTATACCTCTGCAGACAAACCAACAATTTCTTCTGTCAGTTAGCTAATGATATGTAACATTTTCCTATTGAACAAAATATGAGGACCACATTCAAGGATATATTTTCATTTCCACAACATAGGTAACTTCTGAAGCCCAATATGTAGGCCTTTAAATCTTAATGTACATACAAATTGGAAAAAAAAAGTAAAAAGCAAACAGAAACCGAACATCAGTAGCCACAGACCACCCGCCCTCTGGTTCCAGTGACTTATATCACAGTGCTTTAAACATCAATAATAATACTGGCATTCCATTTTTTGTTCCACTGTTCACTGTTCTTCTCAGTAACTGAACACATAGCATAGTAACAACACATAAAAGCAAAGCAGCGGTAGGCAGAACAGAACAGCGTGAAAGGCAAAAACAAAAAGCTGAAGAATGTATCCCGTATTGGAGTAGCAACAGCAAAACGAATATGGCTGGAAGAACTGTCTGTCGCACACTTGTCAAGTAAGTAAGGCTTCTTGATGAGGAGTCGTGTGGTTGGGTTTGGGCCAGCTAAGGAAATGTTCACTTCATCCGATTTGAATTGATGCTGAGGAGTTGATGGTCAGTGCTGGAAGATGAGAGCTGGGGGTCATTATACCATTCATTTTGTACAGATTGGTAATATCATTTATCAAAAAAACAAAACAACTTAATACCTTGATATTTACGTCTTTGGTCTCAGAACAGCTCATCCTCTAGAACGTCATCAACGCTTCCTGAGATTGAGGCGACTTCTGAAGTATAAAGAGAAGACACTCCAGTTAATGGACATTCAGCAGTTAACCTACCAGCAATCTGAACAGCTTGAGTCAAGTATCCACTTTCATTTTCATCCACCGCAGTGCAGAAGCCTTGTAGCAACTGATAATGTAATAATTGCCAGATAAGGTATGTAATATCCCATTATTATAAAACATGTTTCCAACCACACATTGTAACTGGAAGACAGGTGTTCCATGAGTGCTTATAACCGCAATATACAAACTTGTACTATATAACTCCTATGGTACCCCTCCGCCTTGTTTACATTTCATTTATTCACTTAGTATCAAGCAAGCAAGGATGTTTATTGCTTAGCAACGGGGAACTAATTTCTTTGTTGAAGGCCCAAACAAAAATTATTAAATTAAAACCCAAAGCTTCTATCTTTGTTGTAACTGCTGTATAAAAGCAATTACATACTGGAGATTGTGCTATATCATGAAGTCACAATCGCTGGTTAATGCAATAATGTGATGTTATTACATTATCCAGGAATTCATTACAGGTTTTATTACATTTTCAACCCATTTAAGAGAGACATTTTATTACATTTTGACAAATTCTAACATTATCCAGCAGTTATTTGATTATAAGTTGCTACAAGCCTCCAGTGTTTGAGTGCCTGCACTACCCGTGGGAAATTAGAAGTACTGGAATGAATGCATTGGTTAGTCATGGTACACCAATACTGTAATATTCCTGGATCATGGGTGTGAAAAGGGTGTAAGAGATATCAGTGCTTCCTTATGTGCTCTCTTGTAGAAATGACCCCCGTTGTGTGAAAATAGGAGTTCTCTTTCAATATTCACCATCATAATCTGTTGGATATGAGCGAGTGTCAGAGTTGAAAACGGTTTCCTTTCTCGTTTCCTTCGAGTCTTTAAGGGTGTCGGTTGCACATTTCTGCTGCACTTCTCCGTTTGATTCTTGGCTGCGCGTCGCGGCCAGACGCTCTGGTGAACGGTCCATTCGCCGTCTCAGCATCTCCTGCTGAATTGAGTAAGACTGAGGCTCTTTGTCTTCCGGTTTCATCTTGACGCCGTTGCCTCCTGTGTCGGAACAGACCGGCCTCCTCGGCTGTGGCTTCCTAGCATCTTCTATCTCTTCTTCGCCCGATGTATTTCCCAGATCCTCGGTTTTCTCGTCTGTTCCAGCTCCGTTTTGGTTGCCATTTGCCCCGTCTTCCACCGCGCTCAGTTCTACTGCAAGTGCGTGCGGTGGCGGCGGCCCTTTTTTCCTTTTCGGTTGTTCCCGCTTCCTTCCGTCGGGCTGAACGCAGTCTCTAGCAGGCTCAGTGAACCCCATGTAAATAACGTCACTGCTACTGCTAGTATTCCCACTAAGGAAGCTGCTGTCACTCACCGTAACCACGCTGCCATCTATAAAGTTACTGCCACATCGACTGTCCTCTTCATCTTCGTCCTGCTGATCCTCGTCGCTCTGGCACGAGTCCTCGCCTGTGTGGGAGCAGGCGGATGTGGAGGATATGCTGATGACTCCTCCGCTGCGGTTCTCCAGCAGGCTCTCCTCTTCCTCCATGCTTGCGGTCCAATAGGAGTCAGAGCTCTCCGTGGTTCCTCCTTCTGCGGACGACCCGGCTGCTTCGCCCTCTATGTCTCCGTCGTAGCTGCTTCCTTCCAGGTTGTCGCCGATCGCCACGGAGCCGAAATCTCCTGTCGACGCCCCGAGGCACGAGGAGTGCGTCGAACAGGACGAAGTGGAGGATTCGGAAAGGGGAAGCTGCGTGTCTGTGAGGTGCAGCGGCGAGACGGAGACGTCGTCGCCGTAGGGGCCGGCGTTGCGGTTTATTGCGGACGACTCGGCGATGTGAATGGGTTCGGCCGGGGTGGAGTGGGCGAAGCCACGGCCGAATCCGGACGAGAGGCTGTCGTCTGCGTCGGCCCTTTGGAGCTCCAGGGATCTCAGTAAATGTGGCGACGATGTGGATGATGGCGAGGACGACGGCGAGGACGACGCCCGCGCCGACACCCGCGCCGACACCCACTCTCCGTTTTGCTGCAAATTGCCTTTAATCAATCCCAATCCCCCAAAAAATAACAGTAATACAGAGTAGAGATTAGTAGAGATTTTGATTTTGCTGGAGTCGCACACTAAACAACTTCCCCTTTACAGATCATTCATTGTGTTGAACTTACCTGATAAGCTGATGCAGGAGAGACTCAGCTCTGACGAGGCTCCGATCACGTCATCCTGCAGGAGGACAAGAAATAAGGACGTCTGAATGTGTTTGAGGATTGAGAGGATATTTCCACGAGGGGTGCAGTCTAGGACTAGACTGATATATGGGGCCAATATTGGCCTTTTATTAAAATTCAGATATCAGCCAGTCAGTGTTGTCCACCTCTGATATGATGGATATGATGCAGTTTGATTGATTACATATTTATTGCAGAATTGGCAACACTGGTTGGATTCCACACAAGCATGCATGAATATGTTTTATTATTATTATTATTATCATTATTATTATTATTATTATTATCATCCTGAGTTTCAATAGACTTTTAGTGTCCCATGATGATTTAAATGCTGTTTCAGAAGCCTTTCCACCCTGTCAAGAATAAATTCTGGCAGAAACACTGAATATTTGTAATTTTTTTGGCATGAAAATTGTCAAATTTAAAGATAGAAAATGTAGCTTCAATCCAAAACATTGGTATCTTCCTTCAGAACACATCAGTTGAACCCTAGTTGTCACTGTCAGAGCTGATAAGGCTAATAACACTTTCGGTTGTTCAGTCACTCACCAGCATCCTCTGCAGACAGCCGAGGTTGTCTCCGTCGCCCCTCCCATTCACCACATCCTGACAGCCGACAGCATGGCCCAGCCGGATGAGCTCCTCACCCAGATCCACTGCCTGCAGTACATAATATGTGCAACCAGGAAAACAGCACACAGAGGGAGAGAGTAAATAAATCAAAGCAATGATACATGAAATATGTAGCCAGCAGCCACAGTTAAACAGTCATGATGAAGTGGGCGGAGACTCCTGGCTGACCTTGCCCTCATTGTTGTCGTAGAGCTTGACGCTGGGCCAGGAGGAGATCTCGGAGTGAGAGTAGCTGCACAGCTTGGCCAGCAGGGGTCTCCACTCAGCACAATATGTCAGCCTGTCAAAATCATCCAGGGCCGCCTCGGTCCACACCTCTCCTGAACAACAGAGTGGGACAGTCAGATTAGGATGCACATAGCATGTTTAATAGTCTAATTCAAAATCAGAGAGAAAACTGGACAATTTAGTGCAATATTCTAAACCCTCACATTGCTGCCACTTAGATAATTGACTTGAAGATTGAAATATCGGTCTTGGACACTAAACTGGAGTAAGGACCCTTTTCACAGCAGCCATTTTGATGTGTCATAGCAGGGTAAACACAGGTGTGACTAATAACATTAATGATGGTTCCAATCCACTTAGGTGTTCCAGTGCCAGGTCCCTGGTATTGTGCATGCTAGCTCATTGGAATGGCTGTGGCACGCCTAAATGTAATAGAACCATCATTAATGTTATTTGTTACACCTGTGTTTACCCTGCTATGCCACATCCAGATGGCTGTTGTGAAAAGGGATGTTGGGCCCCACTGACCAATAAGAAGCAAGTCCAGACATCACTTTGCTGTACCCTATGCCAATAAACCTATGCTATGCTGTTGAAATTAAAAATACCCCAGTTTATTAGACCCATATTTCAACTTTCTCACATTATTTCTTTGAGTAATGCACTCAATTTTCCATTTTTCTATTTTGAATTAGAATATTAAAGCGATAAGTGTTGCACAGACCATAGCACATATCTTATTCTTAGTTATATGCCTGTGCGATAAAGTTGAAAACATCAGTTTTACCTGCTGGTCTCACTCCTGCTAAGCTGCATTCAATGGCTTGGAATGGTAAACTGAGGAAGTCGCTCCTGAAATGCAAATGCAGCAAAAGCTACCGTAAACAACTACGCTGTGCCATTTATTAGTACCACATACAAAATGCAAAATAATACTGAATACAAAAAAATGCAGAGATCACTTGTCAATCCAGTACTGTCACGTCTTTTTCCTTGGATTTTCTGTTGATGCAGTGTGAGTTTCTGTAGGTGGCGCTCTTTTCTTTATCTGTTCAGCCATGGTGGCTATCACTGCTCATGCTAACTACCCAGTTATGACCGTGACATTTCCTTCACCTTATAAGCCCTGATCCCTCACCTCATACTGCGGAGGCTGTCTCTGGGCAGCTCCCCGTTGTCCCCAAAGTCCACGTAGTAAAGGTCCACCAGTCCGGAGCCCAGCACTCCCAGCACCCTGGCCCGGTTCCATGTGCCGTGGTCTCGGTACGGAGCGGCCACTATGTCCCCCACCACAATGGTCTCCACCCTCTGCTCCTGCAGGACAGACAACCAGAAAGCCACTTTGTGGATTAGATTTGTCATTTCTTAAATTTATAGTATGAGAGGGACAATGGCAAGTAGTGGACGCAGTCCAATAGGATCTTGTGGCAGGTCTCAGCCTCTTGTGCAGTGTTGAAAGTGTTGATGTTCTTCTCTTCCTTTTACTGGATGAAAATCAAAGTAGTGGGAATACTTCCAACGAGAGAAAGTCAACTGTTGTATAATTTGTCATCTACTTGGGGGAGGATATTTATAGTTTTTGGATGATTCCACTTGAATACAATATTTAGGAAGTGGTAATAACAAAAGTAACAACTTATTTTCTTGATGGGTATCTGTAATTTTATTAGTGAGATTTAAACTAGAGTTTTACCAATATGTATTTTTGAAGGCCGATGCCGATATTTTTAGACTGAAGTCGCCGTTAGCCAATATTTTGTGCCGATATTCAATATCTTTAAATTTTATCTTTAAAGTTTTCATGCACAAAAAATTTCAAGTATATATATATATATATATATATATATATATATATATATATATATATATATATATATACACCCCAGAATGTAGACCATCATGGAACACTAAAACTTTCCACCACACCTGCTCAGTGGTAGGGGAATTAATTTACAAAGACATTATTGAACAATTCAATGAAATAGACCTGATATATGAGCAAACGATATATCAGTCTAACTCTAATTGAAATCCTAATTGAAACAGTAATTTGCTACATTACTCGTTACTAGGAAAAGTAATGATACTACGGTAATGCATTACTCCATTAAGCGTTACCACCCATCACTGCTCATGTATATATTCCCTTTGTTTTATGCGTTTCCCCTACAACTGAAAGAACATAAATTGTAGGATTTCTCCTTACAGTCGGGGTGCTACTGTTGTAGAAGCGGCTCATCTCCTCAGTCAGCTTGTCCAGCTGGAGCGAGCGAACGCCCAGGATCTGGATCCAGAAGTGGTTCGGGTTCTCCGAGGCGGAAACATAAACCTCTAGGTGCTCGTCGGGCTGGAAGCTCAGGTCCGGGCTGGGAACTGGGACACCATACGGAGAAAATAAAATATGATCTCCCAGAGGAAATATTAGCTGTGGTAGATTTGATTAGATGAGTTGTCGAAACAACAAAGAATGAGATATAAAGAATAACACAATAGATTACTGAAGGCAATACAACAAGTAATTACATTCACCGAATGTATCAAAAGAAAAATAAGAATACAGCAAATAAATATAGAAATAAAGATACAGCATCTTCACTGACAGGTTCCAGATTGAGGCAGATGTGCATCACCAGAAGGAACAAATATACAGAAATATGTAAATATGCATTGTAGCTATTGTGCACAATGAATATTAAATATGAGTAAATATTGAAAAGGAGAGGATGCAAACTCACTTTCAAACTTGGACACTTCAGAGAGCGAGTCTGGGGAGATGATTTCCTCCTCCTCCTCCTCCTCCGCCTCATCCTCATCCTCCTCCTCTTCCTCTTCCTTGTTCCCTGGGTCGGTGGCTTTGAGCTCCTGTGCCTCGTCGCACATCTTTTCTGGTTCTCCTGTGGTCCCGTTGGCCTGGACGAGCCCCTTCTCCTCTGCCTTGAGAGAATAGGGGCCGTTGTTGTTCAAGCCCGCTGTTGGCTCCGTCTCCATGATGTCCGGCCTCTGACCCTCCGGGTCTTGGGGCCGTCGTTTCTGGCGCAGAGCCGAGGACTGGGAGATTTTCTTCCTCACCGCCATGTCATCTCTGACTTTCTCCAGAATCATCTCCTGGGAATAGAAAATGGGAAAAGGAAATTCATTCATTCTCAATTACATGTCAATAGTTAAGTGGAATTAAGTGTCCAAAATGGCTGAGTCCCACTCACTTTGGCCTGTCTGACCTCCTGCCGGGTCCCTGTGATCGTTACTTTGCCCTTGGCCTCCAGGCCCTGCGTCCTCTCCTTGGGACACACTACTCTGGCCCCGGTGGTCCTGGTGATCAGCTTCAGAGACTCTCCCCCTCGGCCTGCAGCACACACACACACACACAGGGATGGACACTAAGGTTAGATAAACAGATTGGCCTTTTATTACCAGATATGGCCCGGTCAGTGTGGTCCACCTCTGATATGATGCAGTTTGATTAGTTACATATTTATTGTAGAATTGATCAATACTACACTGGTTGTCTATGGGAAGACATAACCCTAACCTTAACCCTCTGACCTGATTCTAAGACATTTTGATCAGATTCCACACAAGTATGCAAGAATATTAATATTTTCCTGGCTTTCAATGAAGAGTTTTAGTGTTCCATGATGGTCTCAATGTAGTTTTAGAGGATTTTCCATCCTGACAAGAATAGAATTCTGGAGGAAACACTGAATACATAATACAGATATAGAATATCACAAAATGGCTGCTATCGGCAGCTTCAATCCATTAAATATTGGCATCAGCCTTAAAAAAAACAACATATTAATTAAACCTAAAGACACACCAAGTCTAGCAGATAGGTAAGCAAATGGTATCACAGGAGTTCACCAAGGAGAAAATCTAATAAGAGTTTTATTTGCAGCAGGCTGTACAGCATTAGCTCAATGCCAGTGCTGAAAACAAAAAGCCCTGAGAAAAATTGCCAGAAGAAATCTTAATCCAATCATCCTTAACAAACATGTTTTTGTTGTACGCTACCTATGATCCGGCCGTAGGCGGTTTGAGGAACCTCCAAGACCTCGGTGGCCGGCTCACAGTCGGTGGCCAGGTTCTCCAGGACGCAGCGGGCCAGCAGGACCTGCTCTGGAGAGCCGTGCAGCAGAAAACACACAGCGCTCTGGCACCCGGGCTCCCCGGACTCCGGCAGCACCCTGACATGAGCTCCAGACTTCTGGTTCACCTGGAAATAGAGGAGGAGAGAGGGAGAGACAGCAGGAGAGCAGAGAGTTAGGCTGGGGACACACGACATGACTCAGGATGAAAAGATTGGACATCACACACTTGGCAGCCAGTTAGTGTGTGTGTTCCCCAAAACTAACTGCAAAACACACACCAGCACTTGCGAAAGCAAATTCTCACACTGCTGCAATGCTGAAACAGAACTAGCATGGAGGTGGAGCAATTTTCTTCCAACACTTGCTGTATTTTTTTCCTTTCTCTGGAGCTCAACTCTCATTGGCTGTTGCCAGATTTGAGTCCTAAAAATCGAACATGTCTGCAACAGGTGCGCTAGCGCTTTCTAGATGCAGCCTTAGAAGTAGCAATAAACAATTTAACAGAAGATGCACAAATAAAGCGAAACTAAAGCAAATTTTTAAATATAAATAAATGTGGGACCATAGACACAGTATAGACCCCCATGGTGATTAGATTAGATGAAACTTTGATGATCCCCATCGGGAAATTGGGTCTTTGCAGCAGCAGAGAACAGGATATAGCTAAGAATAAGACAATAGAGAGAATAAGACAGTAGTACTAGTGCAGAAAAAAAGTAATCACACCAACAGAATGAATAGAAAAATAACAACAAATAAAGATACAGTGTCTTCATTGACAGATTTAGAGGTTTTTAGTTGAAGCGGATGTGTGGGCAAATGTGCATCGCTACCTATTATGGGAGAACAAATATACAGAATGGACTTCATTTTCAAATCTCAACCACTTCCACTACTTTGAGCTGATGCACAGTAGTCATCTGGTATTACACTACTCACCATATCCAAAAACGTGGCCTGGTATCTGGATATGTTCCTATACACTTCTAGGGGAAGTGTCATCCTGGACTCCTCAATGTTGGGCAGCTGAGCTGCTAACGGCAGAACAGACCATGTCATTCACAGCCAAGTTAATCAGGGAATAAATTACACTAAATCTTCAATGTGTCATATATCCACATATTTTGCTTGTGTACAAATGGATTTTACATTTGCCTTTTGCATTTTAACCCTCAAGTCATAGACTCACAGTGGTTGGTGCTGCTTATATGGCGGTAGACAATGTAGCCCACTGTGGCCCCGACCGAGAGCCCTGCAGCCAGGGCCACCATCTTGCCTGAGCTCAGGGTGCTCTTGTGACCCTCCTTCACTGCGTCCATGACACGCCGAGCACCCAGCGGGAGACTCCACCTAAACAGAGACAGGGAACAAGTCTCTTTCCACTGGCAGCAAAATGTCCTGAAACTACACGTGATTTGTCATACTGCGCATTTTCACGCTGGCAGCCTGCTGTCCCATTCAGCAATGTCTTCACATGAAGTCAGGCCTCTATTAATGCTTGAAAATAATTTAAAAAAAACTTACAAAAAATACACATATGCACGTAAAAATGATCTTCGCTGCAATCAGAATGTATGAGTTACTGTCATGTACAATCCTCAGTGTATTGTTCGCTTGCTGGACAGCTTCACAGTCATGCAGCACAAAAATGAAAGCATGAGCCAGCCTGAATTCAATACAGTCGATCAGGGGTTCTCAAATATTTTCATATTATAGATCTCCAAATAGGCATACATAAGATTTTGTCCCATTGACCCATATGGGAAGATTTTGTTACAATTTAGTATTGAATTGTACATCTGTCTACATTGTACACTGTATAGGGGAGATAATAGTGGTGAATGAAACTTATGATTACAATAGTCATTCTTATACATTCTCTAATTGGGATGATAGTAAATGAAATTATAGTGAAACTATAAAGGACCCCTGAAGGTCCCCAGACCCCACTTTGAGAACCACTGCAGTAGATTCTTATGATGTAGCCTTTCACTACTCCAGACTACATCACTTGCCAAAATGTTGATTATTAGCACGCAAAAAAAAAAAAAACGTGCACAAGCACAGTCACACATACACAATAGTCCCCTAAATGATTAGACATTTAGTGCACGCACACACACACGTGGCACTGTGGTTCTTTCTGAAGCACTAAGCCAAACCGCCGTGGCCCCAGTCCTGAGCGGGACTGCAGGACCTAATGCTCTGGAAGCTGCTGCATACAATAAATACCAGAGTTGGGCGACCTCCAGCCATTCCATTACGAGGGTAAAAACAAAATACAAGAGCACAGAATACTTCCACCCAATTCTTTATGAGGCTTTTACCATCATACTGCGATTACTACGACTCACGCCATGACACACAATGCACTGGAGGTAAGCCAACAGCGAAGTGTATTCTGCCCACGCAGCACCGAGGAGCAAACGGTGACACAACACCACCATGCAGAGTGCGTTGTCTCACTGGGAGAAGAAGGCTCTGGGGCTGTAGTTGAGAAACACGTGGGACTTTGAGACGCCCACGTCCATCTTGGAAGAATCGTGACAATAAGACACAAATCTTCTCTGATCTCGGCTCTGATTTTTAAAAGAAATCCAAGATCAAGACTACTGACAGACAGGTGAAAGGGGGGAAAAGTTTCAGCATTCAAAACACGGCCTTGCAGAATAGCCTGTATCAGTCACTCACTACATGATCTAGTAACATGTCAGTCATATTGTACTTTGATGTCTTCAAGAAACCTGTTGTGGAGAGAGCATGCCATCATAACTCATCTTAAACCTATGTATGGCTGTGGTAGGAACATGCAAACCCATATAGGCTAGGCCTGGCCATATTATTATATTAAGTGCAAAACCATGAGAGGATTACAGCTGATGGAGATGATAGCTTCACATTATTACACAGAATTTCCTAAAGTTTTGTTAAAATCGATACATTTACGCGTAGCTCGTGTCTGCATACTGAATGTTGGCTGCAGTCCCGTCCAGTTGCGTTTTCTCTTCTAAAGGGGAACTTCACACCGAACTCCATTCAAAAAACGGCTAATTTAATGTGGCATTACTTCCTGAAAAAATTACACACATCGAAAAACACGACATGAGACCTGCAGCAAATTGTTAAGGACTTCGGGTAAATTCGGCATATAATTGATCCACCAATCAGCACTTTACATCGATACAATCTCACGTTTTATAATTGGTTCATGCTGCTCGCTACCGCCCACAGTGGGAATAACAGGCAAACACGCCAGTCAGAACACGTTTCAGTAAGAACGCATGCCTGGTGTGTTGCATGTATGCCGAATTGACAAGTGGCTCCTATCGATCCGTAAAATGTCTTGAGTGACATTCTACCAAGTATGTGCATTTCCCGATAAGCAATTGAGTTTGGCGTTGTCTCCATACCAAAGAAAACGGCACCACGTACCGGCCGGGACTACTGGATAGTTAACCTTGGCCGGGGTTTAACGTTAACCCCCAAGGCGTGTCACGTGGACTAATTATTTTGTCAACACACAGCTGTGTGCCACCAAAACTATCATGTCCAAATGGCCAGCATATATTTTCTGTTTAAGAGCGGTCAAAACGATCGCCAACACACTTTCTCCTGTCTGCTAACCCTGCTAACGTTAGCTGGGTCCTGGTTGACATGAGCAAATACTAAGAAGAGCTAACATCATTAAGGTGCATAGAAACCATGACAATTAATACGGTCTTTGAATATCATCAAAGTCTAATTCATGAGCTGAACAGCAAAGAGTAGAATTAAAAACAATATGACACTTACAGATAGACCTTCTCTCTCTTTCGACCGCTGCCTGCAAGAGCTGCGTCAAGTTTGCCAAAGAAAGCCAGAATATTACCAGAGGTTAGGTGGTTTTGCCTTTAAAATAAAAGCCTAGAATTTGTCACTCTTGTGGATAAAAGAATAATGAAGTTTAGATGTGTACATAACAGAAGAATACATTTATAAAAACAACAATGTATTGCCATTTTCAACAGATTCCTCCGTAAATATATTCTGTTTGCACTTTGGTACTTTGTAGAACTCAAAAACGTTGCAATATGTTCGTCAGTAAGGGTTTTATTTTGAAAGTTCAACCAGAAGTGCTAATTTTAGCTAGCTTGACACTGGTCTACAAATCACGCGTGGGGCGTGAAGTATCCGCTGTGATTGGTTGGGGTCTACACTCGCCCGTTTCTTATCCAATCGTGTTTAAGCTGAAAGGACCGCTGCGGAAGAGAAACGGTACCTCAATCAGTGCTGATAGAAGAGAGGCCAAAGCCCGTGTTTGTATTTGTTATGCATTTTTTTATACATTTGTTTTATTCTTGTTCCTATACTTCTCTCATTCTCATGTATTGTATATATTTCGATTTTTTATTTATTAATTTTCATACTGTATATATATGTCATATTTTTGGTATATTTTCACTGTACATATTTGATTTTTTCTTTGCCTCAGTATGTTCTACTTTCCTCATACATGCAGCAATTCATATATTTTTCACACATTTCTTCTAAATAGGTCCTAGTGTTGTAATTGTCATTTGCATCACACTTACATACCTCCCATTTGCAATATTTCTACTTATGTTCTATTTTCATTGCTGTATCCAATTGCCATTGGCCGCTGCAACGATTCAATTTCCAGACAGGAAGTTACATCTTAACACAACAATCATGTAAATAAAAAAAGACCATATTTATTAACATGACATAATCAATACACAAACAAAATTTGCCAAAAAAAATAACTGAAATAATTTTACATAGACACTTTAAAAAATACAAAATATACATTTATGTATCTTGTGAACAACCTTATCATAGTCCATCACTTTTTACCCCCCAGAATCAGCTGACACAGAGTTCAGCTGCAAGCATATGCATGAAAACGTTATCAAAATGCCTCGCATCAACCTCGCAGGCTGTAATAGGGCTGTGTCATGTCAGCAGTCAGTGTGGTGAGAAAACACTAGCAACACCTGCAGTCCATGCTTGACTGGATTCGATTTGTGTAGTAAACCAACTAGAACGGAACAGTAAAATCATATAGAAACATCAACATTGACCAAGACGGAGCATCCATTGTTTCTTAATCATGCAGCATAGCCCAGATGTTTTGCGATGATACAAAACAAACCAAAAGTATAAAAGAGGGCAAAAACAAAAATAAAATCACATATCGTAAATGGATTGTTGCATTGCAATGTTTAAAATCGTCTTCAATAGCTTCAGTTGAGGCATCGGTTAACCTGCCGACTATTGTGTTCATCCCAAAGTGATCAACTTCAGTGCCTCGGATGCCACCGGATGACCAACTGGTACTTTCACATCACATCAGCTAATCCACATACACCCCAATTCAAATGTGTACTTGAAAGGGCAGCAGAACTAAAACAGGCACAAGTGTACACGCAATCACGCAAGTTAACCCCACACACCATGTTTTGTGCTCTCTCTGGATCAGGCCACACTGAGTGGACACGAATGACTTTCATTGTTTTCATGCAAAAGAAGGTTGAGTGACATCAAAGCAATGCGTTGCCAGAAAATGACAGCAGAATCCCATTCATATAGCAGTGTCACATGACATCCATCTGAAACGACGAGAGCACCACAGAGAAGGCTGGTCCGATCAAAGAAGACCATCAGTGATACAGACGTCCGCTGCTGATGCCGCACATTGACTGTGAATAAATAGGCCTAGTAGAAATAAACGGGGTAGAAAGCTGCAGGCTAGACGGGATATCTGGTGTTTATCAGGGACGAAGAGATCAAACGTTTTATTCTTAATCCCTGGAATATGCTGGTCAGAGGATGAACTAAGAAATTGGGGGGGGGGTTATTAAAACAACTTTGCGGGATGAAATCTCTCCAGCGAGTCATTTACTTCGAAACGGAACGGTATCCTGAGCTCCCGTCCGTCTCTACCCCCGCGGGTTCGCACAGGGCCGCCGAGCGGTGAACCGGGCAGAGAGAGAAGGCAACTGAATGATATGAAGCACCTTTCGCACGACCGGTAACGCTAGGATACCGCAGAGCGAACCTCGGCATTTGCTCGGTAAAACCTTCGCCTTTTGTAGCCAGTTGTATGGATTCTCCCTAAGGTTAAAAAAACAAAACACTGCTCTTTCAATACAGTGCATGGGTTTAAGTGGCATGCCGGCACATTCTTCAGATAGATAGGTATATATATATTTATATATGTATAAAATGTGACCGATCCGATTTTATCCTTCACAGAAAACAATCACATTCGTATTCGTTGCTTATTGCGTTACAGCAGGACTGACCTCGGCTTAGCTCGGGAACTGGTGCGCGTGGGTAGCAACAAAGAACGTTTGTTGTGAAATAAAACATAACAGCAGAGAGGAGATTATGCTGATAATGTGGCTCGAGGGCTGAATTACAGAAGGGCCCGCGGAAAGCCAGTTTACAAATGTTTCTTTGTCACATTTTTTTTCCAAGCTGTCCTGAATTGCGAGAGGTAGCGTTACACCCTTTCCCTGCAGATGCCCAACCACAGGCATCTCAAGCCGATACCGAACTTTAAGACATTACAAACTACCTTTTTGCTTTCAGCTCTATGGGATTCTCATGGTAAAGACGCGCTGACATTCACGGACGTCCTTTAAATGAAGGCTGAACTAGTCTAACGGTATGTCGCGGTTCAATGCAGGTCCTCAGGATCCGCCTCCGTCGACGCCGAAATTCCGCAAAAGCACAGAGACGCTCAGACCAAGAAGGATCCCAATGGAATTTAGATGAACTTAATACCCAAATCCTTTCAAAGTAGCAAGTCTAATGCATTTAGTGGATTCCTGAGGACCTGCGGTATCCCTGGGACATGAAGCACAGGATGAGAAGGACCATGCAGAAGTGTTCGTCTCTCGGCGATCGGCCCGGAGAGGGAGGATAAAAGTGATTGTGAACGAGCGGAACCTCTTCAAAAAACATTCCTCATGCCTTTAAAACAAACAAAAAAAAAAATCATACAATAAATAGTCGCCTATTTTGGGCTCTTTTCTATTAAAAAAAGGAAAAGAGAAATGAATATGCTTTGGAATTTCCCTTTCCCCTGCCCTTCAAATAACCATGATATAACACCAATCATTTCAATAAAACAGAAATGGAGGATCTTGAATATTTGTATCGTAAAGCCCCGACATTGCCGTTTGGTTGATATCTGCTCCACCTGATGGTTGCAGTGCTTTTGGGCCGAAGCGGGACAAAGTGCCCTTAAAACAAGGCAGGGGTAGTGAGTGTTAGAGCGGGCGCCACTCGCACCCTGCCCTTTCCCTGTTTCCCAGAGCGGCGACTGGTTCCCAGTATTGCCGTACCGCCGAGTTCCTCGGAGGGGAACGCATCAGAACGGAGAGTTCATCCCCAGCTTTGTTTCAAACTGCAGCTTCTGCCTCTTCTGGTAGCGAACTCGCACCCTGCAGTAGAAAGAGAGAGAGAGAGAGAGAGAGGGGACAAATCACACCACATGATCAAGACATGGCTTCATGAGACGAGAGAAAATGAAAGACTGATCTCATCTCTAAATAATCCTCTAATCCCACTCTAATCCCATCTGTTTTTCCCGCAATCTTAAACTGTTTGCGTCATCTGCTTCACTTTCTCTACTGCTTCTTTCTGCCATCCGTTTCCCACAAATCATCTCCCATGATACACAGCACCATGATTTGTTTAAAATGCATGTTACAGTGTAGATTTCCCCTCAATCCAGAACTGCCCGCTTTACTGTTTTGTATTACTCCCTCCTATATTTTCGCCCTTGTTTCGTACCGTATCTCGTGCAGCTTGACCAGTTCGTTGACCAACATCACCAGCAGCGGGGACAGTGAGACCAGTAGCCAGGCTAGCAGAGGTATGTCTCCCAGGTCAAAGGTTAGTGTGCTGCTCCGGTCGCACCACAACTGGTAATCCACCGTGGCCTGAACGACCTGGCCGAGCAAACTGGAGGAGAGGAGGGAGCGAGGGTTGAGAATGTGTGTGTTTTATCCAGAAGGTTGAAGAGAAAGACTCAAAAGAAGAGATGAAAAGTAGAGATTAAACGAGATGTGCTAATAATAACTATCTTTATAGAATACTGATCTAAAAGCAGAGTTTACAAAGCGCTTCACAGCAAAGCATAGAAACAAGGATAGTAAAATATATAAAGAGGAGCTAAAAAGGAAACGTAACTAAAACCAAGTGAAAGGTGTATCACCTTTAGTCTTGAGTCTAGACTGAAAAAAAGTCAGAAGGACCCTTCAATCACCTTCAGTCTCGAGTCTAGACTGAGGGACAGTCAGATGACCCTTCGATCACCTTTAGGCTCGAGTCTAGACTGAGGGACAGTCAGATGACCCTTCGATCACCTTTAGGCTCGAGTCTAGACTGAGGGACAGTCAGATGACCCTTCGATCACCTTTAGGCTCGAGTCTAGACTGAGGGACAGTCAGATGACCCTTCGATCACCTTTAGGCTCGAGTCTAGACTGAGGGACAGTCAGAAGTATCTTCGATCACCTTTAGTCTCGAGTCTAAACTGAGGGACAGTCACAAGACCCTTCAATCACCTTTAGTCTTGAGTCTAGACTGAGGGACAGGCAGGAGGGCTCCGGCTCATAGGAAACTAAGAGATCTGCAATACAGCTGGGGTCCTGACCTAACTTTGCTTTAAAGATGATCAGAAAAATTTCAAAATCAATTCTCTGTATAAAATAGAAATTGAGAAAGTTGCAGTAATCTAAATACGATGAGATAAATTACCTCTAAATCTGTGGATCTTGTTAATATGCAAGATAGAGCAGATATAGTGGAGGAAAGAGGAGGAGAAAAAGACACAAGAGCATGACTTGAGAAAGCAATCAGGCAAAGGCAATCAATGAGGAAGCGATCACTTACACCACAGGTACAGTGAGACACCACCAGGTATTGCTGAAGGGACTCTTTCTCCACAGAGGCTGAGAGCGGTGCACATAGCTCAGGGAGATCACCACTGGGAAATCGAGATAGATGTAGACAAACAGGAGAGGGTAGACATTTATTAAAAAAGAAAAACATGAATAGGCTTGATTGTTGTTTATGCTGCATGTCTGGGTCACAGTTCATACCTGTGTGCAAGGCCAGGAACCCGGCCATAACCTTCTGAGTTAGCAGCAGACCGTTTGACAGCTCACTGAACCAATGAGGGGCGTTCTCAGAAGAGCTGCATTCACAAATACAGTGAGAAGTCATTGAACTGATTCATTAAATCTCTTATTTTCTTGACTATTTTTACTCTATCAGATGTGAGGACCAGTGAGCAGTGCATGTATCTGTTGTATCATTTTAAACATCAATATCGTAGTCATATTAATCGTGATACCTTTAATTACTGTAAACAAATGATGATTGGTAGCCTCTACTTCACACCAGTGGTACTGTTGTCAAGATTAAGACTACATCTCCCACAAACCCCGTTACTTCCTATGGCAAAGCAGATGTTGGCACTTATCCTCGTCCCCCTCAATGGTGTCACCCTGAGTTTGTTTATTTTCTCTTTGGCTTTACTGAAGAGGATAAACATGTTGGAAGTGATTTTCCCATCTGCCTTTCACTCCTTACACCATCTGCCATTGAGAGAAAGTCTGAAATCTTTAGCTCCATTAGCTCCTTTTCCCGCCAAATCCGACCTGGTGGCACACAATGTAAAATATAGCGTAGAGCACAGCAGTGGAGGCTACCAGTCGTCTCGGCGATGGTCTCTTTTGTTTACAGTAATTATACTTATGTCTAAAATTAAAGTGGTAATGATTTATTGAGGTTAAAATGCTACATGTAGCACCTTTAAATATCCTTTATGTCCATTTGCATGCTATATTAAGGCGATGGTGAGGGTTCCTCCTACCTGGCTGTGAGTATATGCGTGCAGTTGAGGGTGGTGGTGTTGTCGGCCAGGGTTAAGTTGCTGGTTCTGAGGCAAACCTCTTGTAGGGTGAAGCCGAAGCCCACTAGGTAGGCACACACAGTCAGGCCAAACTTCAGCAGGAAACAGCCAAGGAAGTAGTTCTGGGTCTGGTGGAAGAGGACACGATGATAAAATCCTCCGTCTAATTAAACTTAAAGGTAGTCTATGAAAATTTTCACTTTAATCCAGCCTACAACCTTCGCAGTAGGTCAAAAGATATGGTGGCGGGATGAACTTTCCATCAGTGTGTTTTACATTTGCTATTCTAAACACCTATAGAGCTGTCTAGTCACATGGTACTGTTGTTCAACCAGTCTATTGGTTCAACAAGGGATTTTCCCCATGTTAGTCACCTGCCCAGCTTCATTCTATTGTTGACAGCCCATCTGTATCAAGTAGGCTTATTATCTTCTACGATTGCTATCATCAATTATAGTGAATTTTTCAACCTCTGTGTAAGCTTTTTTAGCAGTAACCCACCAGTAACTAAAGCTTACAGAGCAGTGGTATGTGATCCTACCTTCCTAGGAATGGCATCTAGGTTCTTCCCTGTGGCAACTGTCATGACTGAACTGTCTGGTGGCTTCCCCAAAAGAGACACGCTGTCAACAAAATATATACGGATGGTTAGTGTGACGTTCTGTTGCACAGTGATATGCCATAGTATTATTAGTTTCCTTATTATGTTAGGAGTGAGTGTGTGTGTGTGTGTGTGTGTGAGTACCTTAGCAGTGGGCAGCTGAAGCAGGACAGCCAGAGGATGTCAGTGGTGTTCATGGGAGGAGGGAGCTGGGCTAGACAGGCTAAGAACTGCAGAAAAACACATTGCATTCAATCATACAATATCAACAAAATCTGCTTTTCACACACTTTAAAGCGGCACTGAACAATTTCACACTTTCGCGGCCCAACTAGCAGTGAAAGATAACAGTTTTGCATTTTTGAAAGTTTGAAGGACTTCATTACCCAAAAAAACCATGCAACGTAAACTGTGCACTAATAGGATCTAATTTTCTCTTCTTAGTGGCTGGTAGGGGTGGAGATGGTGAAAAAAAATCTTTTGGCGGTCGGTTCAGTCGTCATTGGTGAGTCCTGCTTTCTTTGGCCGTAGCCACTGTAATAATAATACAGTGTAAAGTACACAGTAGAGAAAATAAAAAATAGAGAAAAGATAAAGTACAACAAAAATAAAATAAAATAAAGTAAAAAATAATAAGATACAAACTATAGGCTCCCAGAACCCAAACTGATTAAAGCCTAGTCAAAGGCACCATTAAAAAGATAATTTTTCAGTTTTTATTCAAAAGCATTAAGTCTTGTGGCACCTCTCACAGCTTCAGGCAGGGCATTCCATTTACTTGGTCCATAAAACCAAAAAGTAGCTACCCCGGTTTTTGATTTAACCCTGGGAATAGATAAAAAGCTTCTACCTGATGATCTAAGGGTTCTAGTGGGTTCGTAACACACAAGCACATCTAAAATGTACTTCAGTGTAGGGATGCACCGATCCGATACTGATATCGGATATCGGTCCGATACTGACTCAAATAGCTGGATCGGGTATCGGTGACAATGGGGCCGATCTATTCAATTCAATTCTATGTTTATGTCTACGTGCGCATACTACGTCATGCGTCAGCAGCGAGCCGGTAGACCCGGCCATTTGCCTTCGGTCCGTCCGGTGGCTCCTCCGGTCCAGCAGCTCCGGAGGATCCCGCCTGCCGCGCAGCGTCTCGCGCACTGAATTCTCGCTCATGGGGCGCGAGCCTCCCGCAGCTAGCATCCAGGCTAACAAGCTAACCTGGCGCCCAACCCTCATAACAGAGCCGGGGTCGGGGTGAGCTGACCGGGGGTCGGTGCTGATGCTCGGTAGTTAAAAACACACCTGCATGAATACTTTGTCTCGGTTATATGTTTAAACTCTCCCGGGTCACCGCGCGGCCGAGCAGGCTGCCATTTAACCTGCGAGGTAAAGTAGTTTTCCACCAATTATACAATCGGCGCGTCCAGCCAGACTCCATTCATAAATCCAAGGTTTACGGGGACTCGGCTGTAGGTCAACGTTGTTTCCTGCCACAACATGATTTAAAGTGTTTTCCCTGTTCGTCAGGTACTGCTGCTCCATTCGGCCGACACATAGTCAGACTAACATACCTTGATTTTTTTTCTGAGGGCTGTTTCATAAAGCAAGATTACCAGTTAAGCCAGAGTTATTTCAGTAATTTAGGTTTATTCTGCATATTTTGAATGTTTTGTTTTTACCAAGTTACTTGTTTATACTACTTGTGTGAATTGTGATTTAATTTATCAAGTTTGTTTGCACTAGTTTGTGACTTAATTGTGATTTAATGTTTACATTTTGTTCTCATTTGATGCAGTTGTATTGTTTTATACTGGAATTTTAATTCCTGACCAATTTGTTGCTGCATTTAAAAGGTTTACACTTGAATTGTAATTCCTGTTAATTTTGAAGATGTTTTACCAAGTTGCTGGAGCACGATTATTTATTATTTTAATAATAAATAACAATTGAGTACATTTATATCTATGTATTTATTTGTTACATTTTGTTTTACAAAGTTAGGAAAGCAATGTTAAAGTCAAGCCTGATGTTGCTTTACACATAAAAGAATGATCCCAGTCTCTTCCACACAGTGAGGCATAGCCTACAGTTTATTAATTAAACACTGGTATCGGATCGGTACTCGGTATCGGCCGATACCCAAAGCCCAGTTATCGGTATCGGTATCTGGACTGAAAAAGTCGGATCGGTGCATCCCTACTTCAGTGCAAGACCATTTGCTTTATAAACCATTAATAAAACTGCAGGTATCTAAACATTCATACGTTCAAAACATGTTTGCCAATTTGACACCAGTTTTGTATTATGTTTGTCTCTCACCTGGATGATGACCAGACTGAGCTGACACTGCAGGAGGAACAGGAAGCACTTGCGGATGCCATAAGTTGTGTGTCGCGCCTGGAATTGATTCAGAAATAGACAACTTCAATGAATGAAATAGCTCTATTTAACTTTCTGAGTGTGTGTGTGTGTGTGTGTGTGAGTGAGTGTTCCGAACCTGCTCTATGAGCTTGACCATGCTGACGCTCTCTCCCTGGTGGAAGGTGACGGAGCAGCCCAGACTGTTGAGCTGTCCAGAAAGCCTCAGAGGAGACAGGCCTTCGGCATCTCCGTTAAATCCTCCGCCGGTGGCGTAGCCAAACGTCTCCCACGAACACCGAGACGGGTACAGAGGGTCCAGAGCGATGCTGTGGAGGGAGGAGGGAGGAGGGAGGCGGTTAGTGCCGGTACATGATGTATCAGTATTTTCCACCCTGCTAAGAATAGAAAATCTGGAGGAAACACTGAATGCTTGTAATTTTTTGGAATGGTCAAATTCAAAATGGTAAAATATTGAATATCGGTACAAAATATCGCCTATCAACAGTGTCAATCCAAAAATATCAGTATCAACCTTGAAAAACCAACACTGGTCAAACCCTAATATCAATAACATTCATTTATACATGAAAATATGAACAAAACAACAGCTGTTTAGGGTGTTTAGGGGTGTGTGTGTATACCTGAGGTCGCTCTGGAGAAACAGGCGGCTGTTGCGGAAATTGGCAGAACTTCCCAGACAGCATGTAACCTCCCTGTTCTCCTGCATGATCTTCATCATCTCACACATTGCTGTGGAGAAACACAAGTGTGAGTAAATGTAAATTTCACTTCAAAGCCAAGCACCCAACATCACTGAGTGTATCCAGTGTATTTCTTTAGACAGCAGTTATTCAGATCATCTGCTCTATCCATGAAGTAAGATGAAGACTCACTGTCAGGGGTGCAGTCGGTGAAGAGGGGCACCAAAAGAGGCACGTTATCAATGTTCTTCAAGTGAGGACGAACCTGGTGGATACCACGAGGTAGCTTGGCCTGGGGAAGGGGCAGGGAGGAAGGATACATATTCAGTATCAACATCATTAGACTAAATCAAAGCAAATTAACTCCAAAATGGTACACTGGCAATATGTTAATCCACAGGGCAATGCACCCAAAAACTTGCATAGTTCAGCTTTAATATAATAACATTTATTTATAGAGCACTTATCAAAATCGAGTTACGAAGTACTTTAGAAGATAAATGAAAGCCGAAAAACAGTGTGTAGAAAACTCCATCAGCCTTTCGTTTTCAGCATGGACTGTGAAACCACTAAAAGAACGTTGCCCGAGGATCTCAGAGTGGAATGAATCAAAGCTAAAATAGGGATAATATGCTGTCTCCTGAATATACTCTGCAGGGTAAGACAGCTGGACAGGGACTTACAGTCGTCAGTTCAAAGAGAGAAACCAGCCTGTATTGTAAGGGTGAAGGAGGAACAGACACAGGCCCTTTGCCATTGTGAAGAGTGCTGCGCAGTGACTTTATTGGTATTGACAAAGCCATTGTTACCCTGTTGCAGTCCTCCAGGAAGCTGGGGACATCGCTGTCCGTGGGCTGGAAACTGGCCAGGTCAGAATGGGCTTCTTCCTCTGGGAGTAATGGACCTTCCGCCTCATCCCGAGAATCTATAACACATACAAATACAGCGGTCTAAGGTTGGGGACACACCGCAAAACAGAGTGGGCATCACACACTTCAGGTTTGATTCGTTGACCAGTTCACACTACAGGAGGATGTCATGACTTGGCCAGATTTGAGTCGTAAAAATCAAGCGTGTTTGAAATAATGGTGATGGTTCCGACTGGATTGGGTGGCAAGAGATTAAAGTCCTGAAACCTCAGACACACTAGAAGGTAATTTGTATGACAGATCCAAACTAGCACCAATCTTGAAAATCAGGACTGATAGCCAAATCGTGGCTATAACCAGCCTAAAAGTCATGCAGTGTATCCCCGGCATAAGCGGAATACAATGCATAGAAACACATCATAAGCGCAGTTTCAAATGCACAAACACAGGTATGGTACCTTGGTTCAAGTCTTCATGCAAGGAGCCCTGACCGGGGCTGGATGGACCTCCGTCACAGGGACTATCTCCGTTAGGAGTCAGAGAGATGTGACAGTTCCAGCCTGTCTCTAAACCCATCTTCTCTGCGAAGACCTGCACAGACAAGATAGCATTGATGCTAATGAGAACAGACAACAACGTACACGTGTAATATGGTTCCTCCATCTGGGGTTTTTCCACAAGGTGAATGTTTAGTAATGCACATATTCAAATCTGCACATTAAACACCTATGCTATCTACATCTGTAAATTGAATATATTGATAAGGCGAATAGTATTTTTTACAACGCACACCGAAACACTTCTCATGTTCTTCTGTTGTGTGATAGGTTGCATATATCTTGATTTTTTTTAAAATAATTATTCCACTTTATTTGTCTCAATATTCTCTGCTGACCATGGGGTGTTTCACATGTATCTGGGCTTTGTAGAAACCCAGAATAATATATTCACCTTGCTGCGGAGCTCATCCTCCATGGAAAAGTAGACGAAGCGGATGCAGGCAGTGACCAGGGCGTCGATGAGCCGGACCGTGTCCAGCCTCGCCTGGAACTGGGATGACACCATGCCCATGAAGATCTGACCACTCAGGGCCTGGACACAGTCCTCCCGCTCTACACCCTCACCTATACCCTCTGTAGAGGAAAGATGTTGGGAGGGAAAGAGAGAAGGAAAAAATGTGGGAGGAAGAGAAATGACAAAGTAGTGAGGAGGGGATCACACACTTGAGCAGTTATCCATCACTTTCCCACTGAAAATCCACTCTTTTCAGTTCTCCCTCTCTCTTTTCCCCTTAACTATCCCTCCCTCCGTCCCTCCTCCATACCGTCAGAGCTCCAGCTGTTCCTGCGGGAGCTGTGTTTGATGGGGGTGGTGGAGGGCAGCTCCACCCCGGAGAAGAGGCTGGGACCCGGGGCCAGCTCCACGCACTTCCCGTTCAGCTGGCAGGACAGCGACACCTGCATGGGTTTGTAGGCGAAGGCCGAGCAGTAGCCCGACAGACAGGCACGCTGGTAGAAGTCCAGAACCTTCTTTCTGCAAGAGGGCAAAGGAAAGAGCAAAAACAGTTATGTAAGCCTAAGATATGAATACCAGTATTTTATGCCTTTAGAAGCACTTTCATTGAATTCCATTGGATAATTTGAGAAAATAAATCAGTCTGTGTGATACCTGTCGGAGCCTGACAAGGGGTAGATATCGGCTCCGTCCCAGAAGTCAGTGCAGGCCTCCAGAATGAGGTCAGCCGAGCCGTGGGACAGCATCTGGACGTTATCTATAGCAGACAGGTCAGAGGGCAGACAGAGCGAGTTACATTATTTACTTCAGGAGGTCAAAAACGAAAACAAACTAACTCTCCAACTTACTATGCCATATATAGGCCAGAAAAAGAAACAGGGAAAAAAGGGTGAATTAATAAGACAAAATGCATACAGTATACTAAGAAGTACTGCTTATACAACTATGCGATTTATTATAAAATGCCAGATATGTGCTGCATTATCATCATTAGAAGATTTAGAAATGTATATCGCAATACATCACTGTATGGCAGCAGTCCATACAAACTAACAAAGAACCCAGAACAAGTTCTCCCTTTGTGTAACGACATGTGAATTTAATTTACATACAAAAAGAGGATTATGGAAGTTGTGAAAAAAAATACAGCTAGTGTGAAGATTTATAGTTAAAATATTCTATTTATAGGTACATTTTCACACCTTCCTTTTATTAATTAGATACAGTTCAGTGAAAAACAGACATGATACAAAATGATGAAATGAAAATGAAGTGTCTCACTCTGCTTGCCAACAGCGCTGTGGTAAAAAGGACGAAGCAGAACAAAACAGCACAGTGGGACAGAGTGAGATAGGCAGCTTGCTAGAGAAAGACAAGTGTGTGTACTCACTGGAGGAGGCGTCTCGTACAAACAGGGAGATGAGGTGGGACATGGGAGGCTGGCGCTTGATGAAGTGATGCAGGCGACGGGGAGCCGACTCCTTGGCCTTCTCTCCGGACGGCAGCTGGTACAGAGCCAAGTGGTTCTCCTGTTTAAACAGCTCCCTCGCGCCGGGGGTGAACCCTGACACACACACACACACACACACACACACACACAGGGAATTGAGAGGGCAAATTGTGTCGGGGTGTACACCTGGTTGGTTTACAGCAGTTAATACTGAACTCTGTCATTGGTTTCCTCCTTAGTTTGTTTATCAAAATGACAACACAGAAATCAGACACACTTTGCTGAGAGGGAGGTTTCTCGCTACGTTTTCAAACCAACACTAGAGATTCATTTGGACTTTATGATCCAACCATAGATTTTTGCGTGAACTACTCCTTTAAAACACTGTAATTTATGGGTTATGGATGAGTTTCACCCTAGAGGAAAGTCCTTTTATGTACCAACTTTCTGACCAATGAAGGAAATGACTGCTCCCATGTGGCTTTTGGAGATGAATTATAGTTTGCTTGAAATTTCGCCGGGTGAAATATAACCAAACCAATACATAAAGGCAACAAAGCAACAACTCGTAGCCATAATTTATCATCAAAGCCATGTGGGAGCAGCCATTTCCTTCATCGATCAGAAAGTTAGTCTGGGAAAGGACTTTCTTCTGGTGTAAAACTCAACATGTCATGTCATGTTTTCCCTCCGAACAAAACTCCAGGGTTGGAAACAGTAAAAACCTCCCTCTCAACAAAGCCGCAGTCTGATTACTGTGTTCTCATATGGCCAAACAAACCCAACTAAGGGTCAAACCAAGCCAGAGTGTAAAATAACACACCTATGAGCCTGGACAGCTCGCACAGCCCCCAGGGCACGTAGACGGGCAGCACGGTGCCGTGGCTCTCCTGCAGTGCCAGGTTGGACAGGTGGTCGGAGAAGCGGCAGAGCTGCTGGGTGACGCTGGCGTTGCACAGGTTCAGCATGATGTTGAGGCCCAAAGGCTTGAGGGACGGCAGGTGGCACTGCCAGGACAGGTCGTCGAACTGGATGCTGACCGGGTTTTGCTGGTCCTGCGACAGGCTGAGCATCTCCAGGTGGTAGTCGCACACAAAGTCCTCGGCCTCTGCATCCGGGCAGCCCAGCGCTAGGTCCTGGGGACGAATGGGACAAAAAGAAAAAGACAAGGAGGACAAATAACCTAAAGTCAAGTCAAAACCAAAGTCAAGTCAGATTTTATTTGTATAGCCTATTTCATACACAAGGAGTGTATGAAAGTGTGCTTTACATAAAATCAATAAAAGCAAAAGATCCTTATTGTCTTATTCTTATCTATATCCTACTATCTGCTGCTGCGATGACTCAGTTAATCATTAAAGTTTAGTTTAATTTAGCTTGAGTTGTGAAGTCATATTTGCATGTCACGACAATCAATGAACAATAATATTTTTTCCATACATTTGTGTGCAGTTCCCAAAATCTTCAAATGACAAAAAAGCATTTTCTGTAATTTCCCATGACTTTCCGGAGGGTTACCTGTGCCTGGTCGTCCTCGCCTCCCTCGGTGTCGTGGCTGAAGCTGACGTTGGATCCGGAGTGGTGTTTGGTGCGAGTGTGCGTGTGCTGGCAGGTGTGTCGGGGCCGGAGTGTGTCGGAGGAGCGGGCCGTGTCGTGCGACGTCTCGCTGGGCTCGGGCCCGTCCCCCAGCTGGATGGAAGACTCCGTTGGTAGACAGAGCAGAGCCTCCACCTCCTGGACCTAATGCACAGTGGTCATAACCAATCAGGAGAGGATCCAACACTTTGAAATACTAATTACTGACCGTGTTAACGCCACTCGGAGTACATTGGCTGTGCTGTAGGTCTCTCTGGTAAGTGTTTGAGAGTTGTACCCAAGTATGTTTGCTGACAGTCGCAGCTACTACTGGTTGTTATGGAAACGCAATCCTCTTTTACAAAATCAGCACAAAAGGCAGTTGAGGTAGCACTTTCTCTACAAAATAGTGTGAACACGCCCAATTACTACTATTCATGGGTACTGAACATCTAGACATTTAAAACATAACTTAAATTCAACCATACAGACAAGACTGGACTCCTACATCATGACACCGCTGCGCTGTATGAGATAAAATAGGTCTAACTAGATGTCACTCACACATATGGGCAGCCAGGAGCGCTTTACAACAACAAAACAGTAGATTTTTCATTGAGGAGAAACTCTCCTCAATGCAAGAATCACTGACCGATGAAACAATGAAAAAAGTTGCCTGAGCGATCACATTCACACACACGCACACGCACACACACACACACACACCTCTACCTCATCCCTGTCGTCGTCGGTCTCCATTCGGCAGTAGGAGTTGATTGACAGGTCATCCTGGAGGTCGTCTTGGCTGTCGTGAGGCGGCTCCACCCGCCCGCTGAAGAACAGCACGGTCTCTGGACTGGGGTTGGGCCACGACAGGATGCCCTGCTTGTCCACGCAGCAAAGCACCTACACACACAGCGGACACACAGCAAATTTAGAACTAAACTCACGCACACACACCAACAATATAAAGTGGCTTAGATGGTCTATTTTGAGGGTGGGAGGGATGTTTGACCCTTAAATTTTGCCTAAAGGCATTTCATGCATCTCAAAAAACAGTAGAAGAGTACAGGAAAACTACATTTCCATGAATGTTTGTTTTCTCCATCTATTTCAGCTATACTTCCTTCTTTCCTTTCTTCCATAACTTTTAATTATCAGGCTGTTTTTTTTATGTCCCTAGCAAAACCTATGCCCATAGTACCATGTGGGCACACATGCGCACACACAATACTCACTGTGACAGATCCCAGAGTGTGTAAAAGGCTGGAAGTGTAGCAGAGTGTCTGAGACTCTCCCTTCAGGACGCCCACCAGGTGTCTCCACACACAACGCAGCATCTCCTGCACACACACACACATACACACACACATACAGTCAGACCACTGTTCTCTACTAAATGCTAGAAAGAGGGACGCATGTCCCAATAAATGCAAATCGTATTCGTATTCAAGCGCTACTTCTGTCATAACTAAAGCGATAAAGCTATTCAAAATGAAAATTTGAAAAGCTAGCTTTCTGTAGCAAGGAAGAGCAAATGGAGTGAAAAGCTCAGCCTGAAAAGCCTAAACCAGCTCTAAAGCAAATTAATATGCCTGTATCAGCTTTGTGATTGGGCTAAAAAAAGAAAGAAAGAAAAAAAAGACAAAGCCTCTAAGCTATAACGCTACTGTTACATGGCAAGAAGGCAAAGCCTAATGAAACTGCGGCATTAGTATATGATCCAAAACATTTCCATGCGCTTCTTGATTTTGTTATGGATGGAATCCACGATGGCTCGTTCAGCGGGGGACAAACCAATCACCGTGACTCAGTCCTGACAGCGCCAAGGCAACTGCCTGATCAGTTTGGACAGATTCCCTTCCTTGCCTCCTCTTTTTATCATGAGCAAGCAGTGTCCCAAATTAACTTTTTGGCTCACCCGCCAAGAACTGGTGAACTAAAAAACATTAACGCGCCCAGGAATAGTTGGCAGTCAAAATAATCAATATACACATTTCCACAGCAACCACTACCTGTTTTCAATGCTATTTCATTCAATAAAGAGACGAGAGCAGATTTAGTTTTAATTTAAAACTTGCTCACTCACCCACTGCAATGGGTCAAGTTTGTAATTCATCATGAAGCGACTTGCCATATGGAAATAATGTTAAATTTCAACTAACATCAGGCTAGTTAACCATCCAGGCAGTGGAGAAACAGAAGTTTAGATGCTACAATTTATGTAGAGCAGCATAACAGGCGGCCAATCAGTAGCCTGTTTGATTTGAATGGCTCATGATCAGAGAGTCTGAGGTGTTATGTTATTGTCTCAAAAAGTTACCAGACAAATCTTACTAGCATCTGACGCTTGGCGGGTGTTAATTTTGGACCCTGTGAGCACATCAAAAAGATTTTCATGGTAATTCCAAAGGAGATAAGGAAAGGACTCAAGGAGTGGAAAACCTAGAGAATTTACTGGCATAGGGCCAGAGTGGGGCTGATTTCCAGTCATGCAGTGCAGGCAGACGGGCAGAGGTGGAGGGTCAGGCACAGATTTAAGTGGAAGCCCTTCTCAGGATCACCTCCTCCCTATATTCTACCACTTCCCGTTTATTCATCTGTAGCAAAGCCATAGCCGGGAACACAACATTGATGGTTTCAGGAAGGCGGATCGGTAGTAATCAACTGTTGATTGTTGATTCACTTTGGTTTTATTTTGATTACTACAGACCGGCAAACAATGAAGGAGGAGGGGTCAAAGATCGGGTTTGGTCAGGAGCCGTGAGAGGTCGTGAGAACGGGAAGTTGTACCCAGGGGTGAAAGGTGAGAAAATGATCTTAAAAAGAGGCAGGGTGGACTGCCAAAATAAGACAACAAAAGGTGAGGTGAGACTTACATCCAGAGGTGCTCGGTCGAGACGCGTCGACTGATAATCCATAGATGAAGAGTGACCATAACCAAAGAGTCAAAGGAAACAAAATAACTCATCGTGCAAGATGAAAGAAAATATAGGAAACAAAGCAGGGTGCTCAAGTTAAAAGAAAATAAGTAAATAAAAAAACAAGATGGTTGAATCAGAAGACGTCCGTGATGATGATTCCAAAGTAAAGAAATAAAAGACGAAGTGGGGGGTGAGGGTGAGGGTGGTGGTGGGGCGGGGGATAGTGAGAGCTGTGTACAGGGTTCCACAGAGGGGGTTGCAGCGAGCGAGTGAAGACAGGCGGGGGGGGGGGGGGGGGTCAAGCGAGCGGAGGAGGGAGGGAGGGAGGGGGGGAGCGAGACAGCGAGAGGTTATACCTGGGAGGAAACCACTTCGGTGTAGCTGCTTAGAGTATCCTCAGAGAACTTAGCAAGCTGGGGCGAGAGAAGAGTCTAGTTAAAACAGAGGGAGGCCCTCACTGTTTCTCCTCTGTGTGTCTATGTGTGTGTGTGTGTGTGTGTGTGTATGTGTGTGTTAGGGTTAGGCCGATATGGGTTTTTGAAGGCCAATACCAATATTTTTGGACTGAAGCTGCCTATGGTTTCCCAGATACTTTTATTCTTGTCGGGGTGGAAAAGCCTCTGAAACAGTATTTTGACCATCATGGGATACTAAAACTCTCCACTGAAACTGAGGATGACAATAAGAATAGAAGAACAATAGCATATTCATGGACGCTTATGTAGAATCTGATCAAAATGTCCCAAACCACAATATCGGTCTAACCCTAAAGTGTGTGTGTGTGTGTGTGTCTGTCTTTAGCTGTTAGTTACAACATAGAACACAAGGGCATGAATCCTCTGTTAGTGGTGACAGCTCTCTCTCTGTTCCTGTCAGCGCACAACACAAAGTTACGTGAAAAAGTTAAGTGTGACTGTGTGTGTGCGTGTGTGTGGGTCTCTCACCAGGCCTGTGGGTGAAGCGCGGCTGGACTCGGCGAGGACCCGGGCCTCTCCATAGGCGTTCACCAGCACCCACATGATGGGGAAGAGCAGGGGCAAGATGGGCAGAACGCCCATCAGCTGCAAACACCATTTCACACATTTACATCTCATCTCGACACCTCATTTGTTTATGTTTCGGGGGTTATGTTATGGAATTCCATGAAATTTTGTGGAAAGGTTGGTTATGGGGCAAGGAAGAACTGATTCACTTTTCACACTGATTGGCCAAAGGGGGGCGTGGCTTCTCACAAAAAGGCATATAACAAACCCTCCATTATTGGCTCAAACAACATGGAACCACTGGAGAGCTGCCAATTTAAAGTGGCAAGAATTTGAACAGGCATATCTATGGAAGAAATTATTAACTTTTGGTGAAAGTCTGACTGGCATATCTTGACAATCACATAGGCAGAGGTATGCGCTCTGTTGAGTGCCATCTAGTTTTTAACCTTTATTCAAATCGATAGTTTTGTTGAGATTTAAAAAAATATATATATTGCCTTTCAAGAGAAACCTGGCCAGAAGCCTGACTTTTTGAATGTCAACAATTTTAACACCTCTAAACCTGAATTTAAGAAGATTGGATTTTACATGCTTCATTTAACTTTATTCAAGAACTTTGAAGGCCCTGGGTTTAGATAGTATAATTTAAGACTTTTCCAGCCCCTTCTATCAGGACGTTCTTAGCAAACATTAAAGTTCCAGACAAACAACATCCATTGTCCATAAGCAAAAATACAATTAAATCACATAATATGTATTGTGAGAGACAATTTTTACTGTATGAGCTCAAAAGGCAGCAGTCCAATAGCTGGGTTAGCTGGATCAATTAAAGCGCATTTATCCTCATTTTAATAATCATAATACTCACAAAAAAAGCAAATATATAGCATGGTGAAAGTGGCAAAATACTCTAAACATTTATAATTTTGAATGTTTTTACCTGCAGTTGGAAGAAGTTGTAGCAGGGAGGGGTGAGACTGGGTGCATCACAGAAATACCGGACAATGTTCACCAGCAAGAACGCCACCTAAAGGCAGAGGTCATAGAAAACGTTATTCATTTAACAAGAGGAGTCGGCTACTTCTGAATAAGATGAAGAGCTGTCCTTGGGTTGTTTTAAGCAGATAACAAGCGATGCCAAACACATGGCAGAAGCAATTTAGATCCTCCATGTAATTGCTCACCAGCACGATAGGACAGGCTAGCTTGGCCATGACTGACTGCACAGTAAACCTCTCATTATCCAGCGCGGTGATTGGCCGAGACAGCGCCTGCTCTAAACTGTTCCTGTTGAAACAAAGAGAGGACAAAAGGATAATAAACTTTTTATAAAACTTGAATATCTAACCCTAACCCCCCACCCCCCCCCCCACCCCACCCCCCAACATCTATAATCATACATCTGCATTTGGATGGGATATATGAAAGCCTGGAGAATCATTCAGAAGATGGGAAAACATGCTCACCCCTAACGCACCTCTTCAGAAATGATTAACACTTTGTACTAACATACTGACAGCTCCTTCCAGCCTGCATTTTCTTGTACATATGGATGTGTATAGGGTGGTTTTTACAGATTTATGATTAAGAACTAAGGAAATACCTTCACCTTAATACTATCAAATACAGTGAGCTGGACAACAGATCTTTGAACATTTCTATTAACATTTAATCTTGTATTTTATATTCTCTCTCCTTCACATTCCAGCAGCACAAAACAACTGTGAACCTCTAGGCCCAACATAGCCAAGTTCCCCACCTGACAGGGTCCAGTACCGGAGTTCGGACCACCCTGAAGAGGCGGTGCTGCTGGGGGCTCTGGGGGCCTCTCTTCTCGTTGGCCCGCGGGGAGGGAGGAGGGGAGAACGGGGGGAATAAATCTCCTGGCTCCAACACAATGTGCTCGTCATCCTGTAGAGGGGGAACCGGACAAAGCTGGTGACACATGGTTCAGTTTCTGCGCTGCTGAGCGGGCTGTTTCGAGCCAGAGGGGTCAGCCATCCTTTCAGCCTACTGTTGTTGAGACCAGTAGAGAGGTTAGAAATCGGATAATGTTGTGAACTAGGTGTACGCCCAAGTGCTCATCCAAAACAGCATAAGGGAAAGTTACATCAGATTCTGTGTTTTGGTAAATGAACCCTAAAGAGAAGAAAAGAGGGACATCAACATGCAAACAGCTGGCTTTTCCAAGATTAAAAGCCTCCTCAAATGAAGAAGATGCAATTGACGACTGTGTGAGCTAGAACACACCCCTCACTTGTATGCATGTCTTGTGTGTGTATGTGTGTGTGCACATGCAACCACACGCAAACTAACCTTAATCCCTCTAAGGGATGCAAATGCCTCTTGCCCGGGTCTCAGGGCGATGATGTCTCCTTCCACCAGCAGACTGACAGGCAGGTTGACCAGCTGCGAGTCGCGGTAGGTCCAGTGGAGGGACCAGGACGGGGATGAGGGCGTGTACAGGTCGGGGTAGAGAGATGGAGACCACCGCACCGGTTCACCCACACACCGCGACAGATAGTCTAGAGAAAATAGAGTATAACAAGATAACAGTAAACATGTCAAATGATGCAGTTCCTCTCTCAGCCAATCAGTAACAAATATGTTACGTATGAAATATGTTGAAGTTGAGTGAGAAAGAAGAGTTTAACAAAGACACAAGGATTCTGAGTCAACCAGCCTCACTCACCGTCGAGCTGTGTGATGATGCCCTTCAGGCGCCGGACCATCTCGCTCCTCTTCAGCCTCTCCTGCCGTCCGACCAGCAGCAGGTTCAGCAGGAAGAGGAGGAGGAGGGCTGCGGCGTTCACCAGCTCTATACCAGAACTAGGGTGGAGGAGAGAGAGGAATGGGAAGATGAGCGGAGAGGAAAAGAGAGAGCAGATCCATAATGTGACAAATGAGGGAAGTGAGAATTAATCAGTCTTTAAAAAGGTCCAGTGCAATGACAATCGCATTTCCCAATCTCATGGTATTGCTTAACAAAAGGCTTGCTGATGTAAAGTTTCTCCAAATATAACTATAACTGTTGTGGAACTTTGACTAATGCCCTCTGGCTGTCAACAGAATCAAACTGCACCAATTCCATCTACTTCTCAGTGAAAATAACATCAAACATACCCCAATTTCAATGAGCACTCTGATTGGTCAATGGGATGCATAATTAATGAGGTAGCCGCAGACAGTGTGAAAGAGAGGTGAAAGATTGTCTTGTATGGTGTATGGTGAGAGCAATGACAGCTGGTGTAAAATGACACTAATGCGATTATTTGCAATTTCTCACTTCAGGGAACTGGTCTGTGAGCAAGTGAGCGAGTACGGCAGAGAGAGAGAGGGAGACCTACGTGTCGATAACCCCCGGCTTGTAGTTTCTAATTTGACGAGACATATTTCCTGATTTCTAGAGTACGCTTTTGCAGCTTCAGACATGATGGTCATCAAAAAGTGGGTGGTGCTAAACATGTGGATAGCGCCACACCACCTCCAACTGCTGAGAATTAGCTAAGCGTAAAGAGAGGAGCACTAATGCAGAGAAGAACTGAAAAAATGACACTCCTCGCATTTTTGAACACTGAGAACCAATTTCTCTTTTACAAGGGAGACCTGGCCAAGAGGCAGCACTGAAATTAGAATTAGAAATACAAGTCTTTCCTAGCTGAATTAAAAATCACTGCACTGCATCTTCAGCATTTTTTTGTTAATGCTGTACATCCTTCATAGACATTCAAAGCTAGGACGATTCAGCTCCGTGTAAAAAGAGGGCACCTACCTGCCCTTTGGCTGGCTGCCATGGCAACAGAAGAGTCCCAGCACCACGAGTAGAGTGAGCGCGGCTCCTGGCCATTGGAGACAGGAGTGACGGTTGCCATGGTAAAGGAAGCTCTTCACCCACTGTTCCTATGATAACCGGATAAAACAACAAGTAAGCAAAACGATACGCAGCGCGTTACGCAACACATTTGACATAGCATGTGACGGCTTATTTAAAGAGTTTGGATGGGGAGCTGTGTCGCTATTAGTAGATGGGATCAAGCATAGCATTTTGTGTGTGTGTTCTTATGCCTCTATCCTTATGAGGACCAAACATCCTCACAAGAATACAAAGATGATGAAAATCCTCGAACATGAGGACATTCTCGCCAGCCCTCACTCCTACAAGGGGTTAGTTTAGGATTAGGATTAGGGTTTAGGGTTAAGACTAGAATTAGGATTTGGTTTAGGTTAGGGAATGAATGTAGTGAAGGGAAGCACACTGATACGAGCGTGTGCGTGTGCCTGTACCTGTGCAGAGGTTCGTCTGCGTGCAGTCCTCTGGTGCTGCTCCAGCAGGCTGCAGAGCTGGTCCCGGAGCTTCCCCAGAGCCTGGCCGGTGGAGAGGCCCAGAGTCACAGCCTCCTCCTCCTGCAACAGCACATTGAACATCGCTTTCATACATTTGTTTACCGCTTTGCCATGGAAACTAGGCCTGCACGATTTTGGCTGAAACGACAATCTTGATTGATTTGAAGACCAAATTATTTAACTGCAGTATTTGCACCATACATCAACATTTTGACTATTAGCAACTACAGCAGACACTCTAAATGAAATGTTTCAATATTGCCACCATGCCAGTATTCTAATATTATAAATGTGGAATTGCAATAGACAATTAATTGTGCTGCCCTAATAGAAACAGTAGGTGAATACATTTAACCCCCCTGAATACTAACATTTCACACAAATACTGTTGGGGTCAATACATGCGCGTTCTAGTTATACCTATGAGAGAATGATAAGAAGAAACACTGTTACATAAGTCACATACTGACAAGGAGCAGTGGTGATTTAGGTTAAATGGCAAACAATTGGAATTGAGACCTTCAGTACTGTTGCCTGATTAGTAGATGTTGATGCTGAACTTCATCAGGCAACAGTCCATACATGGAAATAGCTGAGCAAAGAGGAAATCAATGCGTTTGCAATAGAGAAAGGGAAAGACAGAGAGCCATATCTAATGTTAGTGGGAAAGCAACCTTTTCCCACACTCCCATGTCAGCGTGAGGATGTGTGTGTCTACAAGGGCCTGCGTATACACACACGGACAGACATACACAAATATGAACACATACACACACACACACACACACACACACACTCACACAAGGCTCAGCTTTCAAGCTCCACATCCCACTTAGCTAGGCTATAAATATCTTCCCATTTCCCCAGAGTAACAAAGCCTCAACAAAATCCTCAAGACAGACATAAACACGCAGCAGAGACACAAGGAGCCTAAGCAGCCTTAGTGAAGCAGAGTGCACCCACTACCTGAGCAGGACCTAGATTAACCTCGGATGCTCATGAGCAAAACACAAGCATGCGTATTGCACAAAAATGCAACCATCACTATTCACACCAAAAGACTCGCCTGAACTTTATTTGACTGACACACTCTCTCTCACCCAAACAGGCAAAAAAACAGCCTTGCTCCATTTATTTATCCGCTCTGAGAGGCTTAATCTGCTCGGCTACAGACAGACAGATACAGCTTTAATCGGACAAGAGACAACATACTAAGATGGCCAACTTACAGTCCTCTTCTTCCTGAGACAGATCCCTTCTCTCATCTTCAGCACCATGACGGCCCTGCTGTTCCCTTTCGCTCTCAGATCTGTACTGCTGCTGCCGAAGCTGCGAGGACAGTGTCTTAACGGCAGCCGCGATGCGTGACACGAATAGTGATATTCCGGAAACTAGCTGTCAAAAACAGACCATAACTAAGTCATTGCTAAAGAACTGGCCTGGTCATTTCTGTAGCCGGGGAGAGTCGGTGATGCTGCAAAAACCTCACCCAAATTCCTCTCTTCACTGGGCCGCAGACACAGCAGAGCCCAGCCAGCCGAGCCCAGCATCAGTGCAGGCTGCCAGCTGGACTCTCATTCAAAAACACAAAGTCTGGCTGCCTCTCTGGCTCGGGCCGAGCCTTGTTCAGTAGCTGGCTGGGCAACTAAGCAACAAAGCCCCGACTGCAGGGGGGGGGCTGAAAGAGAAAAAGAGGGACAGACAGAGAGGGGGAGAGAAAGAGGCTCTTTTGACAAGAGGAACATTGCCAACCTGGCCTGCATAACCCTAGTTGGGCTTTGTTCCCCTCTTGCCAGCGAAGCATATTTTGCAGTGATGTAGCGATGCACAAACAGGGGACAGAGAGAGAAAACTGACACAACTAGAGATAAGAGAGGAGTAAAGACAGAGAGATCAAGAGCAGGGAAGACAGTGAGGCGGAGGAAGAGACGAAGAGCAGGTGTCCTTGCTGAACTGGCCGGTGCCTGGCCCAGTATCAGACGGCGTGAAATGGAGCCCAGAGGAAAGTACAGAGTCCCGGCACTTAACCTCCATCGCACTCGGGACAGCTTCCCTCGGCCAAAATCGCATAACCTCACGCAGAGAAACGGGCCGCTGCTTGCAAGATCGCAAACATCATTCAAGCCACTCACCCTATAGCCTAGTCACATGGGACTAGTATTATATGGGACCGGAAATCTCATGTAATTAATGAATTACCCCTCAACCTCTGCGTTTCATGAAATGCACTCACGCAAGATAATGAAAATCGCTGAAATCACCAGCGTCCAGGATACAGTTACATAAGGTCAAGATTTTACAATTTGTCACTTCCACTACTGCCTCCATTTTCTCTGTCTTCACCAAAATACGGTAGGTAGTTTGTGCTAGAATTTTTACTTAACAAATTACAGACATGGCAGATTCCCACAGTATTAAGATCAATGACAATCTCTGCAATTATTACAAATCAATGGACGTCCCCTGGTAATATCAGTCCTATGTGAATAAGGCTTATGGCCCATCGTTCCTCACACAAGATGATCTCTTACAGATGCAATCACAATGCAGTATATAACCAGTTTTATATACAGTATGATCATCATATATCCAATACCCTAGATAGCTACTAGCCAGTATGATTTTATACATACCTGCTCACTGTATCAATCATACTGTAATAATGTAAAATATTTCAAATGTGGAAAGTGGAAGGTCTACTCTACCTCTACGACTTCTAGGACATTCATGTCTCCTTCAGGAGGAGGGCCGGCTACATGCTCTTGACTGTACAGTTATGAGTTAATGATTATATAATAGAAGGCAGCACATAGGTGGGAACGCTGAGATAGGAGAGGGAGAAAGAGCTCTTCTTTGAGCCTGTTGAGCAACAGGTCAGCGGCAGCCATTTTTCCATTCCTACCCGCGTTATGTTGACCCAGCGGTGCTCCGTTGTGAAATGTCTCTCCTACACATCTATGTTTAACTAAAGAGGTTTGATCTATTGACCCTTCAGATGAGTAATCTGAAATGCCCGAAACAAAACTGGGATGGTGAGCGCTTATGTGAGAAAGTGAATGTGGGAGAATGCGAGGCGTTCTCCTACATTCTCCAATCTCCACAGAGAAAAAGGAGCCGAAGGAAGCTTCAAGGGTTCTTTGGTTGTGGTAGTGATTCTGTATGGAATCATAATGACTGAAAGAACCCTCTGATTTATTCAAATAAAAAGCTGGCAAATTAAAACAAAGAACCTAGTGTGGCTCTTAAAAAGTTATTCTAAAACTGCTGATTTGGGACATTTCATGCATTTTTAAATTAATCTTTGTTGCAGTATAAGGGTTCTAGGTAAGGATGTGCAAAAGGTAACCCACTAGTAAGTGGGTTGTCCGAACGATTGGTCGACTAGTCAGTCTTAAGAAAGGCCTATATTTAAATCGCACAGATGAAAAATGTGGCTTGAAACCGGCTTTTTGGCAGCTTTGAGTTCTGTGCGAAAAGGTCAGACCAGCATTTCCTTCTGCCCAAGTTATGAAACCAGTTCAAAGCTGGCTTTTGTGCTCTATGAAAGGAGTTCTTTAAAAAGACGTCTTTCTTACGCATTATGTGGTATATGTTGTTATAAAATGTTACACTATATCACGAAGATAACCAATCAGAAACTACAATACGCCATCACGTCTGTTTACTTACTTACCGAGAGGCTTGGACTAGCCAGCGCCTGTGGATAATGGTGCTTTTTGTGTGATATCTTCTCCTGGCCGCAGTCAAGTTCTTTAGAAGACTGCTCTGCTTTACTAGTAGCTGTAAGTATAACTTCCACTGCCTTAGCGCGCTTTCAAACAAAGAAGATATTAAAAAAAAAAAAAAACCTATATTATATATACTTTCTATACTCAGCGCCATCTTTAACAGCTGATGCGTGTCTTGCATTGCTTAGCAAAAACAGCAGTAGTGATTTGTGTGTGAAAGGGTACAAGCCGGCAAATTGATGGCTTGCTAAAGGAGGTGTGAATGGGTTTGGAACTAGCAATGATGCATTTGCACTAACGTGTGCCGACTTCTCTGTCTGAAAAGGGCTTTAGACTGTACTGTAGATAGGCTTTAAGAATAAGATTCTTGGCTATCTAATCATGAAAAAGCATGAACAGTGCATTTTTTGAGGCAGAATGCTTATCAATTTCTTTTTACATTAATTAAGAAAAAGGGCAAAGAGAAATTTAAAAGATCTTTCTGGTCTACTTCTTCCCTTGTGCTCGTGTTGAACATGGACCTGCAGCCATGTCTGAAAAGGCTATAGTATGCAGCATTTCATACCGCCATGCACAGGTTCAAAATGTAGAGCTAGGCTTAATAAAGATAAAGGTTTATTGATCCCCTAGGGGAAAATTGGATTCATGGCTTATATCAAATTAGTAGACATGAAAACACTAATAACATAGTGTAAAATATACTTTGACATAATTTGGAAGTCAAAATAAAGGTGAAAAAAAAAATGTATAAGCCTAGTCGAACAGTCGGTTGTTGGCTGACTAGTAAACTATTGCCCACCCCTAGTTCCAGGTAGAACCATTTGAGTATGGTGCTATAGAGAACCTTTCTGAAAGAGTTCTTCATAGCACCAAAAAGGGTTTTGCTATGTTACAAACTTAAAGAGCCAACCTCTGGTACTATATAGAACCTGTGTGTGTAACTGACACTTTTGCAACTTCTGAAGAATGAAGTGACAGCATTTCAACTTCCCCTTTGGCATCTCAATCAGCAACCTCAAGACTTCTGATTATACATCTGCTATATCGCAAACAAAGACTTTCCCTGAAGAGTATTGCATACATTGACCTGCATTATTCACCGGAAACATGCCAAAATCACTGTGTAGCAGCAGGAGCCTATGCTGGCGCACACTGCAGCTTAGCTTAGCATTCTCCTCAATGTAGTGTAAATCCCGGGGGCCCTGTCTGTTCCATAAACACCTCTCCACCCCAGGGACAGGTAGGTAGCAGAGGCAGATGCTGAAGGGCGCGAGGCAACCAAACTCACCTGCTTCTTATCCTGCGGCTCCATGGCAACCAGAGCCACTCAACATACTCTGCTCCTCAACCAGCCACTGACACCTGGCAGAGCCCTGCCAATGCCACTCTGCAATGTCCAAAGCTGGACGCCGCACACTCGAGGCCCCCGGGTGGATCCTTCTTAGCCGGCTGCCTCTGGAAGCTGCAGCTCCAGTCCTTCAGCCAAGGGCGGAGGAAGATGGAGAAGGCAGGTGGGTGCAGCCTTGGTCCCCCACCTGGCAACACCTTCCTGCCCGCCTCCTCTGCCAGTCTGATGGCAGGCACACCCACACCTGTAGGGGCCAGCAGACAGAAGTAGGGAGCTCTGGGATATGGGGTTTTCTTTGGGAGATTAATTGTCGTTTAGGGCTGGCCACAGCACAGGTGTCCTCTTCATTACATGCATGTAGGAATCTGTGGATGAATGAAATGGGTGTGCATTAATATGTAAGTTGAACTGGAATGACAAGCACATAATGCAGGGCAGGTTGATTAAGGTGTTGGGCGTTACTTAACACATATCACCCTGCTTGGGGAGGCTTTACTGCTGCCAAACCGGTTTGAGCTACTTATATGCAGTACGTTCCATGCTGTCATGGAGTATAGCGTTATTACAGCGTAACTACAGCTACAGGACCCAGATGCTAGCATAATAGCTCTATTGAAAATGGGACCAAGGCCCTGAATCTACTGACACCAGCCTCACTCACACTGACCACATAAGCAGCTTCCTCTGGCACAAAACACCCACTGAACTCCAGAGTCAGCAGTCTCCATTGGCAAAGAGTTGACAGCGCTCAGCCAAACAGAGAAGAAAAGAGACAGACAGACAGACAGAAGGGTGATGGGGTGCACCGACTACAAAATAAGATCATCCAAAAAAAGATCCAACCCAAAAACAATCCTATTGCACTGCCAGGGGAAGTGCAGGGAATGTACAGTGTAGGTAATGCAAGTTATATCCAATATCCAATAGGTTACAGGTAACTCTACAGGATGCAGCCACACCTTGTTCTAAAGAGGGAATGTGTAGTGTGTGCATTTCGAGAATTTAATACCTATGTGAAGCAATCTCTAAAGAATCAAAGCTTTAAATAGCCCACAGAGTCAAAGACAGTCATCCTGTGCCAGGAAACCGCTACTTTTGTGGCCAGTGTCTGTCACTCACAAACTAAATCTACTCCTGGCCGATGTTATAGTTTCTGGCTGGGGTGCTTATCTCTGGATTAACTCTCACTTTGCCTGGAATAATCAAGCTCTCTGATAAGCGTGCCGTGCCACAGCAGACGGTGCCAGGCCTGACAACCCACGTTACAACTAGTCTACTACTAGGTAAACTTAGCTATTCAGTGAGCTAACATTAGTTAGCCCTTCGAGGGCTCTCAGCTACTTTAGACAGCAGAGCGAGACTGACAATGCTATAATAAAAGGCAGCTGGATTGCCTGAAACCACAAACATGGTTGGCACGAGCCATTTCACGTAAATTTAAATAATTAACGTCAGACACGTGACGTAACTTGCAATCAATCACATCCCAGTTTGTGTTTACAACGTTGCTCATGCATTAGCTAGCTAACGTTACTGTATCAAACACCATACAAAAATAATATGGCCTTGCATATCGGCAAAAGTAAAGACCTCCTAGAACATGACTCAAGACATTTTAACCAATCGTTAGGAGCCACTCTTAACTTCGGCATACATTTGATCCATCAACAAGCACTTTATTAAATCGTAACTTTTCTGATTAATTGGTTCACACTTCTCGCTACCGCCCACTAAGTTAGTGTTATGGTGGAAGGAGATTGCGG
Organism: Centroberyx gerrardi; assembly: GCF_048128805.1. NCBI lineage: Eukaryota > Metazoa > Chordata > Actinopteri > Beryciformes > Berycidae > Centroberyx > Centroberyx gerrardi. The sequence goes on along the minus strand of NC_136016.1, from coordinate 4,266,346 downwards.
GAAGTACAGGAGAACCAGTTCTCAAAGGTCAAAACATATTGAATTGAGCGTTGCTTGGTGTATTGAATGTATGCCGTGTTGAAGGGTGGATCCTAAAAATTAAGAAAACATCGCAAGTCATGTTCGACCAGGTATATAACATTGTCGATAAATAAGGAACAATTAAATTGACAGGATATTGACTGGAGCTTGGCGTATCGTTCTCTCCGTACGAAAGAGAGCGGCTCGCAGTGGGGCAAGGCGTCCCCTTCATTCGGTGTCAAAAGCAGATGCTAAGACGGGCTTCAAATTACACTGTTACAGCATTCGTTTGAACAACAACGCAGTCCGTTTGTACATAATATTTGTCTACGAACTCACCATTCGCTATGTTCAATTCCGTGTAAATATCCTTTATATTACTCGTTTTTCTGTCGGATATCCAATGTAGCTCTGTGCCTTTCCCGTAAAAGAGCCGCCATGTTGGGGAGCGTTCTGTCTGGAAGAAGCGACCCTGTGCTTTGATTGGACACAGTTAGAGTTCACTCTCTTCTGGTTGGCTGAGACGAGATGGGTGGACCTAGATTTTCTTAGCAGGTTTACGGCTATATTTTGAAATAGGAAACCTAAGGTTGCCCTGTCTGTCTTCACATGGGAAAACCACAAGTATTCACCTTGTTCAAACTCGTTTGAAGCCGTCAAACGCCGTGTTTGAAGTTTCCCGTAGACTTGGTTGCTACTGACCAGCTACTAATCGGATTTTCACACTTAACACACATGCACTTCGCGGATGATACATTTAGAGTTCATATTTTACAGCATACTAAGCGTTGCAATGTCAACCGCAAAAGAAAAGTCCAGCAAGTTGTTGTGTCTTGCCATGACATTTTCAAAATGGTGGTCATAAAATAACTTATGTAACGGAAATGGTTGTTCACTTTATTTGACATGAATATGTATTTCCGAGCACTTGACTGCAGGTATTTCCTGTTTGGCGACGTTCAGAATACAAGAAACCAGGAAGTGGAAGAAATCAGTCCTGGGTCCATGGGTTCGAGTCCTGAACTTGCATGGAACCTCACGTCAGTCATCCCCGTCTCTCTCCCAGAATGTTCTGTCTCTTTCAACTTTAAACTATTAATTAATTAAGGCAAAAAAAATGTATTTAACCACCTGAAAGCTGAAGTGAACTGTATTTTCAAGTAGGATGCTCTTATCTACCATCCTCCCCATGTGACTTGAATGCAGCACAAGGCAAAACATTTTTTATACAATATGCAGCAATATATAATCAGAATACAGGCAAAATCACATAAAAGAAAGAGCACAGTGAAACCATGTTTTTTTCATTCATTTATTCATAAATTCATTTCATTTTTCCCGTTTCAGCACTTTTGGTGCACAAATTATTTAGCTTTTAAAAGCAAATGCTCAATTCAAATAAGAAGAAGAAGTAGAAGAAGAAACTGAACTGAAGAACTGAGTGAATAAGTGAGAAAGAGTTAGTGTGTATGTCTGTGAATTGGGCAGCATTCACTTTTCAACCAGCTTCATTACTCTGGCAGTTAAAATTTAGGAGAGGGCAGAACAGTTGAAAGTAAACTGTAGCTTCCCCTTTTTCCCCAGTGTGTGTGTGTGTGTGTGTGTGTGTGTGTGTGTGTGTGTGTGTGTGTGTGTGCCCGTATGCGTAACACTAGTGTCTAGTGAGTGGAGGATGGTGATGTGGCTTGTCCATAGATGGTTGTACCAGCTCCTCCATGATCAAAGCAAGGATGTGGCACGACTCCTTGGCCTGAGAGAGAGAGAGAGAGAGAGAGAGAGAGAGTGAGAGAGAGAGAGAGAGAACATCGCAGACTTGAAACCCGAGTAGAAGGCATAAATCCCCAGGATGGCACAACAACTCTGCTGCCAGTGTAATGCCCTTGAGACACATGATTTGAGAACATTTGAATATTTGCAGACATTTGACTCTTACGCAACACGTCTACTCTGATCATCTTTTTTTTTTTCACCCTAATTTACAAGGCAAGCTGAGTAAGAACACATTGTGACTTCCAGCAAGTCGGGGTGTTAGATGCAGGGGAAAGGAAGGGTGAACACATTAACACACTCACACTGCTGTGTATAGATATCAGAGGTGGGGACTCGAGTCACAGTTTGAATTGCTTGAGACTTGACTTGATGCATGAAGAGAAGACTTGACTTGACTTGACTTGGGTTCTGCTGACTTGGGACTTGACTCTGACTTGTACTTTGATGACTTGAAAAGGTTTCTAAAGTCTTGACTTGAGATCTTGTGTTTGTGCAAATGACTTAGATTGAAAGTGATGAGATTTGTTCCAGCAGACGACTGAATTTAAATTCTGTTTTCTGAATTTGTATGGAATGATTTAATTTATTGAAGTTGAAACTGATTATAGAAATCAAACTCATGATGCTCTTACCAAGTTTTTATCCTATTTAAACCATATTGCATTGAAAAGTCCTAGATATTTAGTTTTCTTTAAGATATTAAATTGATACTGGACTCTTGATTTGTTCTGACTTGACTTGCTACATTTAGACTTGAGACTTAACATTAATGACTTGGACTTGACTAGGTAATCCACATTTAGACTTGACACTTGACTTGAGACTTGTGCCTGTATACAATCTATGAATATTAATGATAGGTAATATTACTGTGGAGAGATAATGCTGACTATATATATATGTATATACATTCATACATAAACACATAGTTCTCCATAGGCGCACATATGCATACATATTTAGATCAATAGAAAAAATAAATAAAATAAAAATAAACAATTTAAGGGATTTCTCCAGAGCTCCTGCAGATAGATCTACACCTCTGTTCATCCTGATTTTTACATTTGGAAACCAATGACCGCTGCTTGGTCTTGAATAGATCTCAGTTTGCTCTGGTCTCAGTCTGGACTTGAACTCGACTGGATTTGGTCTTAAACTTGACCCGGACCCGACTTTAAGCTGTCCTGGATGGGGGAGCATTTTTCACCTCACCTCACCTCCCCCCACCAAGCTTTTCCCCAAGCCTGCTCTCCTCTAACCTTCAGACAACTGACTACCCCCCCTCCTACCCCTAGTCAGTACTGAGTCAGTAGAAACAGCTCACATTGCCTCCACAGTGTAATTTCACACTGTGAATATAAATCGATAGCTGTCAACCCTCCACCTGCTGGCCAACTTAAACGAAAAAAAGGCAATTTTTTCATATCGGGCTTAAACTCGGGTCTTGTATTTAGGACCAGATGAAGGCAAGGCCCCATACAGAATAATGTAGTCTGGTCTTTTAAGGTGCACATCACACATGTCTGCTCAGGAACAGGGGAAAAAAAAAAATAGAATCTGCTCCAAGTTGCTGCTGCCCTCTCCTGTTGGTGAAAGCTGCTCTTTCAGCTCGAGATAATGATGAGAGATGAGCTATGGGAGAAATCACTATGGCCTTTCTTATTCAAATATCAACTGTATATCATATCAGTTCACTTAAGTCCCTGCATCTAATATTATTTGCCACCAAAAACTTCAAAAATCTGCTGATATCCACTGGATTTCTGGATATAGGCGGAGAAATGACTGATGACTGACTAGATATTATTATTGGGTTAATATGATAAATTATTAGACATAGGCCACCAAACTATCAGCTCGATCCCAAATGTTCCCCTGATGTCATGTTTTTTAAAATGTGACTTCCAATTTTTCTTTTCCATTTTTCTTAATATTTTCTCTCCATTATAATGTTAAAAAACTACAAGATACAATACAATTTGGCACCCATGGTTTCATTAAATATATAAAAATCTGCAAGGGCTTTTAGTTTTTGACATGCAGTACTAGAATAAAGCACAGCCATGAGATCCTGTAAAAAATTGATGGCTGGTTATATAAGAATATTTTACTGAAGAAAGTGACACGCCACAAAAATTCTGGGCGCGCTGGGGAAAAAATTGAGACAGCAAAGGCCGTATAAGGACATGGAACTTTTGCTTTTGGGAGGGTTATGATCTTTGTGGTAAGCTGTGAAGCGAGCATACAAACTGGTTAAACAATGAGAGATTCTTCTTCATTGGTATTTGTCTGTGAACAGCATCAAGTCTGGAAACAGAGCGGTGGGAAGATGAGGGAAAGGTTTAAAGAGTTTGTTTGTGGGCGGGGCCGCGCTCTGAAATGGAAAATGGATGCAGGGCACCACCATTTTTACGCACTTGTTCCGTTACTGGAGATTTAGAGGGAAAGCTTTGTGTGTAGAACATAATACATTTGAACATCTCTCTCATAAAGATCTTGACAGCCAAGGGATTCATTCACATAGACCAATGCGAACAAAGCAGATTCTGACAATATTTAAAAAAAAACTAGTTATTCTGCTGAAAAAAAGTGGGACACAGGACCTTGACAAAGCAGATTCTGCCAATATATAAAAAACGAGTCTCAGTTTTTTCTGCTTATTTACAATTATTGGTAAACGTATTATTTTCTTCGTTCCATCAGCATAAGTTTCCTCCGACCAGATTTTGGTGTTACACTTGTTCAAACTGAAAGGTTTAATAATCATAAAGAAAGAGATTCACTCAACCACAATACAGCATCATGACTAATCTGATTTGTTCGTGTTCGTTTATGTGCTAGAAGTCTGATTTCCTCCATGGCAGTGAATGGAGAGAGAAACAAATGCAATTCTCCATTCTTCTCTACCGGAGCAACAGATCACAGAATCACTGATTTGGGGGTTTTATCATGGAGGAAGATACACAACCCAAGGTACTAGCAAAGTTCAACATCACTTTAAGTTGAGAGGAAAGAGAGAAAACTAGGCCTCCATCTGTTAGATTCAGACAAACTGGTACTGCAGGACCGGTATTTGTGATTCCTGGACCCGAGCTGAGGCCTGAACCTGTACAAGGAGAGGTATTCTGGACGGGAGAGGCGTCTCTGCTCCCCTCTGAAGCTTCCACAGAGATGCATCTCTCTGACAAGGTTACTGCTCTTTGTAAAATTAGAAACCCTCTTTAGAATCTGTACTCATGCAAGCCTCCCTGAAAGAAAACACTGGAACAAAAAACACCAGAGATCAAATTAATCAACATATTTCTTTAATACTTATAAATGAAACCATGGCTCCTTTCACTCAACTTTTTCTTAGTAGAACAACACAGTGTTCATATGACATCAATATAACGTTAACAATTAAATGATTCAAAGATTTTACGTTTCAACATCAGGCTTATTACAATTTGACATTCAACAGCATTAAAAGTGAAGACATTTAAAGCATTGATTTGATTTGACAATAATCAGCGCATTCACTCATATCGCTCATGCATTCCTTTACGTCCTTTCATCAGACTGTAATGATTGTCAGCTACCATTTTATCTCAAATAACTTAACACCAGGGAAAATATCAGCTGTGTGTGTGTGTGTGTGTGTGTGTGAGCATATTTGCATGCATACATGTGAAATATGGTAGCTAAAGGAATACACTCTTCATTCAGTTTCATCAGCCACTCACTACTCAAAAGGTTACACAGACAAAAATGACAAATTAACAAAAAAGTTTGTTACACAAGTCAGTGATTAACAAAGATTCTAGTCCATTTTAGACACTCTAGTACGTGTGTGTGTGTGTGTGTGTGTGTGTGTGTGTCTACTGGCGACTTGAGATGGAGCTGCTGATAGATGGCCGGACCAACTCTTCCATAATTACAGCAAGGGTGTGGCACAGCTCCTTGGCCTGAGAGAGCGAGAGAGAGAGAGAGAGAGAGAGAGAGAGAGAGAGATCCAATGACATTTGAATACTGCATATAAATATTTCAGCCAACCCAACTATTTTGATGACTGTTCACAGTTTACAAGAATGTACAGTATGTAATCAGACCCGTGGCAATGAGCGCTGAGTCAGGTGTGAGCTGCAACATCCCTTTGACGATGCACGAAGGAAGAAATGTTACGCAAACTTTTGAAATGTCCAAAAAGGTTTGAAGTGAATAAACCAGCTGCCTGAATGTCAAAAACAAAGAAAAGAACTTCCACTGCTGTACTGCGGTCTTTGGTTTGTGTGAGTCTTTACCCGTTTGAGGTGGATGGTGATTTTCTTGGGACGGCCTGGATTGCCATAACTGATCTCCACTGCTGGCACTTTGTCGAGTTTCTTAGGGCGGACGGTGCGCATGGACTGCACCTCCGCCAGAGGAATCACAAACGCTCGCTCCTGCAACAGAAGAGACAGCATGAGATCAGTAACAGATACATCGGGCCGATATTGGTCCAAAAATACTCCATTGACTCCATTTTAGTGTCCCATTATGGCCTAAATGCTGTTTCAGAGGCTTTTCCACCCTGACAAGACAGGATATTTGCAGGTTTCATGAAGCCAAATATAAGCTAGAAGCTATCTGGAACTGAATTTAAGTGCAATTTAAAAACCAAAATATAGCCGCAAGTGGCAATTGACAGGATCCAAAGCACAATATGCTAATTTGTGATGAGAAACCAAAGACATTATGATTAGTTGACCATACTACTGATGCTATTACTGTGAGCTTGCAGAGAATAGTGCCCTCATGTGACCGAGTGTCTCCAGGCTTGGCAGGTCTCCTCTCCTTGGCAATAAGGCTGACTTGGACACAGTGACTTTCATTTTATAGGAATATAAGCACCTTTTCACTTTTCACCCTCATTAGCACTATAATGAAATAGAACTCATTTGGATGTAAAATCTCAAACATTCCGTGTTCATTCCGTGTTCACCAAGTCACTCTCCACCTCAAGGTACGATTCTATTGTTGAGGAGGAGAGACTTTGTACTGTATGTGAACTGGGTGTTGTTGAAGATGAATTTCATTTTTTGTTTCATTGTACGTTATATGAGGAACCAAGACTGCTTTTATTTGAGAAAATGCAAAACAAGAAGCCTGAGTTGTTCTGGTCAGGAGATGATGTTAAGTTGGAATGGTTATTCAGGGAGGAAGTTTTCAGTGTGGCCAGTTTTATTGGGAGAGCATGGAAAGTGAGAATGGAGAAGCTGTTTATTTGAATGTATGACTTTGATTTGTATGATTTGATTATTATTTGTATATGGTTCTTGTTTGTTTGGCGGAACTCAATGTATCTGTGTCTTGTAAGCTCATACGGGCTGGGCACCATGTGGTGCACGACACATTAATAAAATCTATCTATCTATCTATCTATCTATCTATCTATCTATCTACAATGGAACTGAACATCAATGTAAAACTATTTGCATCGTACTTTCTACATCACTGCAACACACAGTATGAACCTGCTGGCTTTACCAGTGCCCTGGTTGACCCGGGCTTCAAAGTTAGTGCCATTGAAGGAACTGTTGTATAGACGTCTAGTAACTGTATTAAGACATTTTTATACCTTTTAAGTTCTTAAATTTAGATAATTTAAGACTTTTTCAAACTTTTCAAAGACCCACAGATGAAAAAGGTCAAATTTAAAAAAAAAATCAATATTGGCACAAAATATCAGCTATCGACATTGGCCTTCATACCAAAAAATAAGGGCAGAAAATGTAATATATCATGCTCTGGCTTTTTACTTTTTTTGCTGTAATTGCCCCTTAATATTAGATTGCTGCTGGAAAACATGTAACACAGCCAGGTCTAAGTAGCTATAACCCGCGAGACAGTGTTCCTGTACAGTAGCGGGGCGACAGTACCTGTGTTTTGGGGTGAATGAACAGCACCCCCTCCTGGCTGACGGAGACCACGCAGGGCGAGGGGCAGCCGCGCTGGCTCACGTTCTGGACCTGGAAGACGTTGGAGCCGAACAGAGGCAGCGTGCTCAGAAACTCTGGAGGGGAGAGTAGAGACAGAGAGAATTATCCTCAGACCTAGTTATTATTTATAATGTGAGTAAAACAGATTAAAAGAGAATAGAACACAAACTCCTGCCCACCTATGAATTGTATTTTGGCGTCTAGAGGGCGGAGGGACTGCATGGCAGCTAGATGGCCCAGGCAGGATGAGTGGATCTCCTCAACTTTACTGCTGAGCCCCTCCTGTCTGGGGAGATACTCCTTTAGCTCTGGCCTTACAGGGGGAAGAGAAGAGCAGAGTGTGAGATCATGCTTCATATGTAACTGTCCCAACACCACATGCAGTCAGATGATTTCTTTCAAGTCAGTTGTTAAAGGAAACACCACGTTTTTGAGTGATTGTCTCATCAGTAGATTTTCATCACCTGATGTGATGAGAACATAGACACCAAAATCATCCATAGTAAAAATAAAGAAACATGTGGTGTGTCAAAACTTTTGACTGGTAGTGTATACAGTATATTCACTAAATCTATATCCGCATAGGCCTAAACATATCCATCCATGGATACATATACAGTATGTACATATACACATCCAAGCATATACAGATACACGCCCCATACATACTATATACTACACAATATACTACACATTGAATATACACTGGCCATACACTGGTCCCGCCATCCATACATTATATCCTGCGCACACTGCAGGCATTACATATAGCCTTTAGTTACACAGGAGTCTTTGGAAAATTACATGACTGCCTGAATCCTTTTTTTCCCCCCTGAGTTGGCAAGTTATTTTTTACACCACAAACTCAATAATTTGATCAGCTAAGTTATCTAATGTTGCTCAACATTCGATCCAGATTCATAGAGCCAGCAACCTGAATAGTATCGAACAAATTTCTAGCTTATTAGCTTGATTAATGACACAAAACAGGCAGGCAGGCAGGCCCCCAAGACCAATGATCTACTGGGGACACATGGATGATTTTGGTCTCTATGTTCTCATCACTTAACAGCTAAGTTTACCAACGGACCACGTAAAAACTCACTGTGTTCCTTTAATTACCAATGACTTACAATGAAGGCTGGTTGGTCAGTCCCTGAGCTAGATGCTGCAGGGCCGACAGCTCTGATATCTGCCGGACCAACAAGGAACCGCCACCAGCAGCAGAAAGCATCAACCTCCCATCCAGGTAGTCACCCAGCAACTGCACACACACACACACACACACACAGCAAAACACAAGTACATTAATGGTTAGATGGAAATTGCACGAGTCCACCAGTAAGTTTCTGCTCCTGGCTGGTGTGAAATAATGCCGTTACCTGCTGGTAGTGGAACTCCACATAGAGGTCGTTGTTGAAGGACAGAGGGTTCCTCCACATGACTCGGCTCAGCGACAGGAATATGGAGCCGTCATCCAGCAGGAAGTCAAACAGATACTCGTCAGCATGGAGGGGACGCACCATTCCGCCTGCCAGAGGAGCAGAGGGACAAGAGAGGAGAAGGCACAGGAGAGTGAACTATCGATCTGATCAACAATCCCACAAGTGTTTAGTGTTTCCCCCAGAATTGTAATCTCGTCAGGGTGGAAAAGCCTCTGAAACAGTATTCACACCATATAAGAAGAACAAGAATAAGAATAACTAGAAGAGGAAAACACACACAATCAAATCATGGCATTAAAATCACTTCAGGTTAAGGGCTTCCCACAGACAGTGTAGTATTGATCAATTCTACAATAAATATGTAACCGATCGAACTGCATCATATCCATCAAATCAGAGGTGGACAGCACTAAATGGCTGATATCATTTTTTTAATAAAGGCCAATGCCCCCCCCCCATACATAGGCAAACTGATATATCAGTTTAACTATATTTTCTATATAAATTCTAGAATCAGCCCATTTTACTTTGGGGTTGAATGGCGTGGATGGAGAACTCTCTGATGTCTGAGTGATCTGAGATGCCCATCTGCTCACAGAACTCTGCTACCACTTCTGCCGCCACCTAGAGATACAGATACAGGGATACAGATATAGATATAGACAGTCATGTAGTGGTAAATAAAAAGGTGCGTAAATTATGATCTCCAGTCAATGATCAGCATAAGCCAAACATCCACCAATAATACCATAAGTCAGTTATATTTTCAGAAAAGCAGTATGTTGTATGTTTGTTTTCGCTTAAAAGTCCCTTTAAAAAGTCCCTTAAAAGTCCCCTTTCCTCAAAAACTCACATCAGTTTTATCCTACTTACTATGATTTATACTAGAAATTTATCTCATAAAGATTTATGTCAGACTAAAAAGATGGATAAACTCAGTGTAGGTGGGTTTATTTATAGAAAGAGAGTAAATAAGTGAAATAAATAAATCAGAAATGAATCTTACACTGAAGCTGCGCATCTTAATGGGGAAATCCACCCCTCCTGGTAGCCGGATGGGAATACGTCGAGACGTTTTGCCAGCCTGCAGATAGCAAAGACACGCTCGAAAACAGCTCAGCTATTGTTACTATTGCTTGCATTTGCGTGAGTGTGTAGGTTAACTTACCAGAATGGCATCCATCTCTGCGTGTGAGGGGATGTTACGGCGACCGCCATAGTTCACAGAGCGCCGCAGGTTATCCTGACACACATTGGCAAGCTCTGGGGACAGATATGCTATGCATTAGTGAACGCATATATGTGTGTGTGTGTGTGTGTGTGTGGGAGAGAGAGAGAGAGAGAGAGAGTGTCCACTGCAAAAAGGATACATCTTCAATTCCTAGATTTCCAACATTACAAGAAACCAAAATTACATGACATTTAATCTAGTATTGAGTCTTAAAGTGATATATTTTCTTAAAAGACTACTTATTTCCAATGCAAATCAACTTTGTAGAAAATCCTGGCAAAAAGATTTTAAGACTGAATATGATACTAAATGGCTTGTTAAGATGAACATTTTTTGTGTGTTCGTGCAAACTGTTCATGGTCCTCTGGATGTGTATGTATTGTCATGTGTGTCTTCTACCTTGGTATGGGTGTGCATGGTCCTGAGCGACGACTTGCAGGCGGTGAGTGATGTAGGGCTGCATGGTACCAGAGCAGGGGAAGAACCCGGTCATCAGGTTGAGCAGCCGCCAGCCAAGGGTACAGCTGTCTCTGTGGAGACAACACACAATATTCACAAAAATTACTCATGTCTATGAAATCTGGAATAAAACCTGCCTCACCCTGCCTTCAAGCTGCAATTGGCAATTTTGCACACTGGCGGGCCCAAGTGGCAGTGAGAAGTAACTGTTTGAATTTGGAGGACTTCATTATCCAGAAATCATGTAACGCGACGTCAGTAAATGAAATGTCTTCTTTTTAGACATTTTCAGACACCCAAATAAAAATAATAATAATTTTGGGAAGTAGGGCAAATCTGTGGCGTCTCAATTAGGGGGGATGGGATGCTGTTCTCTGTTGCAGCCCCACTGAATACTAATACCATATTGGTTGAACCCTACACCCCACACACTCACGTGACTGGGTTGTGGGTGGTTTGCTTGATGACCTGGCAGTAGATTTCATCTCTCAGCGACTCCTTCTCCTTCCCGAGCTGAACAGAACAGAGAAAACATTATTCGAATCCCATCAAAGTCTTTTTGAAGCCTATCCAATTCACTGATATACTGTTTGAGTGAGCGCTGACCAGTAAAATGTGGTTCAGGCAGTCTCCTTGGGCTTGATTCTTCCTCATTGGCATGTCACCCATGAACTCCATCATGTCTAGAGGGAGAAAGGGATGGGAGGAATGATAGAGGAATAAATGAGGAAATTAGTGAAGATTCAAAGAGAAACAGTGGTTATGTGAAGCAGCACGGTTAGTGTTGAACCACTCACTCATAAAGCACTGTACAGCCAAATCATTCATTTCAGGGTCACTGTACAGAATGAGGGACTCATGTATAGGGACCTGGTTGAAAATAAAACACAATGTAGATGTGTAAATGTATTATGAGGAATGAAAAAGCATGGGATATGATGACAGAGGGCTTATACTGTCTTACGTACCTGCGTGTGTTGAATCATCTCTGAAAAATCCCTTCCACTGGGTGGCAGACCTGTAGTCTGCACTCTTGGAGAGATAGAAATAGTAGAAAATTAGCCATGACATGTTATGTGAACCGCACAAACCGAGCAGTTGTCTGACACTATGCTAGTTTAGATGAGAAATGGCAGAAAAGTCTACATTCTCTGGATGGAAGTATTCCCACTACTTTAATTTTATCAAGCTGAAGGATGACAAGAACATTGGATATCAACACCCAGGAATCCTTTTCCCAGGCAGCTTCTTCTTGGGGGTCCCGAGTTGCTCAAAGGCCAGGTGGAAGATATAGTCCCGCCAGCGTGTCTTGGGTCTTCCCTGGGGTCTCCTCCCAGTCAGTTGTGCCTCGTAAACCTCCAAAGGGAGGCCCAGGTGGCATCCTTACTAGGTTCCCGATCCACCTCAACTGACTCTTCTTAATGTGGAGGAGCAGTGGCTCAACTCCGAGATCTTCCTGGATCGCCATGCTCCTCATCTTGTCATGAAGAGTGAGGCTGCCACCCTGCGGAGAAACCTCATTTTGGCCGCTTGTATCCATGATCTCATTCTTTTGGTCACTACCCACAGCTCATGACCATAGGTAAGGGTCCTTTTTACCCTCACTCATGAATAAGACCCCGAGATACATGAACTCCTCCACTTGGGGCAGTTGCTCACCCCTCATCAGGATAAGACAGGCCACGTTTTTCTGGGAGAAAACCATGGCCTCAGACTTGGAGGTGTGGATCCTCATCCTGACTGTATCACACTCAAACTCCGGTGCACATCAGAGATCACAGTCTGATGAAGCAAACTGCAGAGTTGCCACCCTAATGTCACAAAACCAGACACTCTCCAAATCTTGGCTATGCCTTGATAACCTGTCCATGAATGTCACAAACAGGAGATGGCACAAGGCCCATCTTTGTCTGAATTCAATACCCATCTTGAACAAGCTTGACCTAATGCCAAGAATGTGAATGCAGCTCTCGCTCCGAGTGTATAAGAACCAAATGGCTTGCAGTGGCCCTGGCACCCCATACTCCCGCAGCATCTCCCACAGGATACCTCAGAGACAACAATCATAGGCCTTTTCATACCCACAAAGCACATGTAGACAGGATTAGCAAGCTCCCATGAACCTATCATTATCTGTGACAGGGTAAAAACCTGGTCCACTGTTCCGCGACCAGGATGGAATCCGCAATAATCGTCCAGAGTCTCCTTTCCAGCACCTTGGAATAGGCTTTTCCAGGGAGGCTGAGCAGTGTGACTCCTTGATAGTTGAAACACAACCCCCGGACCCCTTTTTTGAAAATGGGGACCACCACCACTGTCTGCCAATCCAAAAGCATTATTCCTGAAATCCATGCAACATTGAAGAGACGTGTTAAGAGCCTTCAGCATCTCAGGACAAATCTCATCCACCCCCAGCACCTTGCCACTGAGGAGATTTCTAACTATCCCAGTGATCTCTACCAAGGAGATGGGCTCAGACCCTCCAGAATCACTGTCTCCTGAACAGAGGATGTGTCTGTCGGGTTATGGGATTGCCCCTTCCACCTTCTGACAATGTCCACAGTTGAGTTCAGCGTTTTCCCCCCGGGCCTGCTGAGAACAGCCCAGGCAATGTCCCGCCTTCCCCTCCTGAGTAGCCGAAAGTCATTCTCTATAGCCTTTCTGAACTCCTGCACAGGAGAGAGACCATCCCCTATCGAGGAGTTTGGTTCCAAAGCCGACCCTTATCAAGCAAAAGGTTTGCAAGAACATTGGACATCAAGGCTATTTGCTTTCCTGATCATTCACAGGAGAGGGAACTGTGTTATCCTGATTTTGAAGGTAAAAGCGGATGCAGTCACCAAGTTTGATGATGTAACGTAAAAGGAATATAACCATTGGTGTAACAAATTACTGCTACCAGGGAGTAATCAGCAAAGTAATAACATTCCATCTGAAATGAGTAACAAGTAATGAGTAATACATTACTTTTGTGAGTAAGCAGCCCAACACTGTGGTTGATCTTGCTCTAACATCGTACCTGAAGTATTTCATGGAAAACTCAGCCATGGAGTACTGGAGGATCTCTGAGCCCTGGACCGAGCCCTGGACCGAGCCTTGGACAGAGCCTTGGATCGAGCCTTGGATCGAGCCTTGGACCGAGCCTTCTCTCCTGGGCATGTCTGGATCAACACTGGACCTGGGTCTGGTGACGGAACCTGGAGGGAGGCCCTTGGGTGCACTGGCAGGTCTAATGCCCCTCATGCTTTTCCTCCTCCCATCTCTTCGGTCAAGGTGGACGCAGTGGTAGTCCGGGGCGGCAGATGGCTGGGTGAGGTCACCTGGGAAAAGACCAGAGCGCCCTCCGATGGTGCCGAAATGCCAGCCTGGTGGAAGACACTGAAAATCAGTACTGAGGTATAGTGCTTAGCAAGCTTGCCACCTATGAATAATACATGGCAAAGGAGAGAGAGACATTTATCACTGAAACCCCTATGACACCAATAGCACAGACAATATCAGCTAGTTACAGGACCAGGATCTAACCTCAATAAATATCACAAACATTTTTATCAATGCCATGCAATTGACACTTCTGCCTGAGGATGAGCTCACCTTGCTGAAGTCCGCCCATTGGCAGCAGTTTGATGATGTCACCCCTGCTGAAGCTGAGCAGGCTCTTGTCGTCTGTCACGTAGCTCTTCAGGGCAACAACATGGCCTGAGTCCTGGACAGCAGACGGACAGATAACTTAAAGGAAATTCCACACTTGGATAATCTTACACTGTTAGATATCATCTGACTGTGATGTCCTGTGCATCCCAGGAGTTATTTTGTAATGAAGCGTTTTGTTCCACTTTCCCTCAACCTGCCTCATCTACTTCTACTTCAGTTAGTGATTTCCTACATTTCCCAGAATGACTTTCGACAACCCCCAGAGAACTAGTGCAATAGTGATCATGATAGTAATGGCAAGAGAGTGAGAGTTTCAAGTCGAGAAAAAGTGAGAGTCACGCCCCTTACACAAAACACAACATGTCTTGTGGCTGCATTGCATTCTGGGCTATTGAAGCTACTGTCGGTGGAGACATTGGTCTCTCTGTTTCTTCTATGACGGGTGTCTGGACATCGGTGCAAGATGGTGGGTCTAAAAAGAAGGCCTTGCTTGTTGATTCTGAGAATTTTTCTCCTATTAAACTCCATAATAGCTACACTGGAAATATCTCACGTCATCTACATTTGGCCATTTATTCACAGGAATAAGAAAAACCCACTTAAAAAAACAAAATGTTGTTGTGTTTTAGGGTGGATTTTTCCTTTAAGCGTTTCTGTCAGAGGCTGGAAGGATGAAACCCTAACCAACACATCCACCAAGCCAAGAAGAAAGTGGTCTGATGATGACACATGGGCTGATAGCACAGCAAGCACAGCAACTCCATCACAAGGATGCAACCCCGCAGCCACAAGAGACTATCAAGGGAATAGATGATGAATGGAGTGATGATGAGGAAGGGGGAAATACCTTGATGAGCTCCCGGAGGAAGAGTTGGACCATGGCAGTGATCTGAGGGGCTCTGGAGGACTGCAGCATGATCTGCTCACTCTTCAGCTCCAGCTTCACCGTCTCTGCATCATGGAGGTCGACTGACAGCAGCTCTGCAAAACTAGACACACGCATGCTTGAGTTTACAGTCTGTGCATGTGAAACAGGAACTGATTTTGCTTAGTTTGTGCCATGTGTGTGTGTGTGTGTATATATGTGTGTATATAGGCTACGTGCGTTCACCTGTAGCTCTTCAGCAGATGGAGGTGTTTGGGGTTGATGCCCGATGCTCTGACCACCTTCAGCAGACGAATGCCACGATGGGACACACCCAAAATCTGAGTATCCCCACTATTGGCCTGAAACAAAGAGATACATATGAGAGATCCTTGAAAATGCAGTAGAATTACAAGGTGAAGGATCTGGTGTTTGTGTATGCAGGGTTCCCACTGTGACCTTGATGTAAAGGTCCATGACTGCTTCCGTGACCTAAACATTTTCAGTTGTTTGTTTTGAAGCTGTAAAATACATGCTGGTATATCCCTGTAAATAGTGTTGTCACAATACCAGTATGTGTGTGTGTACCAGCTCACCTTCACAGGGAACAGGCGAGTGAAGTAGTTTTCCCAGTTGTCCCGAGCGGCGATGACAATCCTCTTCTTCATGTTCTCATCCTGGATGGTGCTTATAGTCGTGCCCACATGGAAACTCGCTGGAGAGGGCAAGCGGTGAAAATATGGTAACAGAAAGAGAAAAGTAGCACAGAAACATGTTACAGATGTTACAGTGTATCCTTGGTAACATTCCTCCAACAGACCACCACCTTGATGACCAACCAACATGATGGATGTTCACTAAACCCTAAACTATGGCAAAGTCCCTGCATCTAATATCATGTACAAACAAAACTTCAAACCCGCTTATATCCACTAAACATCTGACTGATGACTGACAACATATTATTTGGTCAGTGTAATAAATTATTAGTCACAGGTGATGTTTACTTGATCTTTGCTCTCCATTATAATAATAAAAACTACCAGATCAGATTTGGACTCACTTAGGCTGAGATACTGAGAATGCCACACCTCGTCATACCCAACTGACATCAAACTTGTTGAATACACACTTCTGATTGGCCAAAGGCAATCTGCGGTTTAATTCTAAATGACATCTAATCATATCACTCCAGTCAGGAAGTCTGGTCCATTTTGTTGATTTCTAATCACATTAACCGGCGACACCTCGTGGCAAAAAGACATTACTCCTGCTGGACTAGTTTTTGGTGGAAGCTTGTAAACTACTTTAGCTTGTCATCATTATCATTGTCAAATCATTATAAATCAATTTTTCATATCAGATGATTCATGTCTTCGGTAAGTAGCCATGTAATAAGCAGGATGACGTACAGAGAGCCAGTCATTACTGCAAAATAAGCTCCTTAAGGGTGATCAGGGACTTTGATCACCCTGTTGGGGCTTATTTTACAGTAATAACTGCCTCCCTTGCATAACATATGATGATGGTCATAATTCTCACCCAGGAGATCCTTCATCTTCCTCCTCTCCTCTCTGCTGATCCTCACACAGCTGTCAGAGTAGGTGTCCCTCATTATCTGCAACACCAGACAATGACAAGGGCAAGATTTGGTTGTTTACTGCTGCTGCTGAAGTGTGAGGGAGTTCAATACTGATGAATCAGAAAATAAATAAGTTAGTTAGACATGAAGATACCTCTAAATATACCAACCTGTTCACATAAAAGATTGAGGATGTAGGGCCGGTTGAACATCTCCCTGGGATAAAACACCTGCATGTGCAAATAAATGATACTAGAGGTTAGAGAAGAAGGCTTGTGACTGGAAGGTTGGGAAAACGTGGGTGGGGAGAAACACTCTCCCCGCCCTCTACAACTACCACTGAGGTGCCGCTGAGCAAGGCACTGAACCCCCAGCCGCTCTCACCTCTTTGCGTAGGAACAGTTTTCCCGGCATGGCGGAGTAGGAGAAGTAGACGCTGGCAGAGAAGCGGTGGAGCTGGGAGCGGACGCTCTCCTCCTCCGGCATCAGATCTACACAAGTCAATAATCAGGAAATGAATGAAATGAATACTGTTCTCATGAATTATAAATGGACTGTTTCCAGGGTTAGACATTTGGTTAATCTGTACGATATAATAGAGTGAAAAATATTGTTGAAGTGCCACAACATGAGAGACAGTGAGTGACCGACACACACATACACACACACACACACACGCACACACACACACTCACAATGGTTATTACAATGTCCGATATGCGCTTACTGGCTTTTGAATGATTTGTATAATTGCATGTTGTCAATATTGGGGCTGTTGTTTATTCTAGGTTTTTAGGTTATTATAGATATTGATGATTATGTGTTATTTTTATAGGGTTAGGGTTAGGATTAGGGTTCATGCTTTCAAACCAAATAATTAGTTTATATATATTTATACTTTTTACATCTTTTAAACATTACTTCTTGAGTTGCTGTGTCACTTCATGATGTTGGTTATCTTGTTTCTCCCTGTCTTTTAGTTATTTTCTTATTTTTTACTGTTTTTAACCATGTCTGTAAAACACTTTAGGTTACACTGTTTAATGAAATATGTTACATAAATAAAATCTGACTTGATAAATTTGATTTGATGATACTGCGCTATTGTATAGTAGGCTCCCTACATGTTTTCAAACCAAATAACTTCTCAATATCGTTTGAATGTTGAAACTGTTGTTGTGTGTTGGTTTTTGAAAATTAACCTTGTCTATACGGCTTTAGCAATACTGTTTCTGATAAACACAAATAAAGTCAGTGAACTGAAACATTCCCTGACAGGTAACTATTACTTATTGGAGGCGAGTAGCCCCCGACGAGGGACGGGGCAGCCATGGCCGGCGGGTCCGGGATGCTGTGAGGGATGGGAGGAGGCGGCGGGGAATCCGGGGCGGCGGGCAGAGCGTACTGGGAACGCTGGGAGCCGAACAGGTCGGCCAGGGAGCGCTGCTTCTGCCTCATGCTGTTGGAGATGGAGCGAGGGCCCCTGGAGGAGGGAGGGGACGGCTGCCGGGGAGGAGACGCCCGAGGGCGAGGCTCCTCCTTCTTGGGCTTCACCGGCGGAGGAGGCACCCACCGTTTCTGTTAGCAGGAATCAGGGGGAGAGGATGGAGGAGTGTAACAAATATAAATGTGTGGGTGGTCTGAGTCTTAACATACACCAATTTAACAATAAATGCCAAAAAATTACATATTTTCTTGTATTTTAATATCAAAATCCCATTAATTTTACTTTCTGGAAAACTGCGTATTTTTAGTGGTTACTTCATGGATTCAATGGAACTTATTCATTTTGAAAAATCTAGAATTTGTGACAACTCAACATTATACACAAGGCATTTTTGAACTTTTGAACACTTTTGAACAGTGCCTCCTCCTCACATTATGTCCCGCCCCAACATTCTGTTTCAACCAGAAGCAAAACACCATCGAAATGCCATTTCATTTCCTTGTGACTTCAATAATGCTTAATGCAGTGGTTCTCAAAGTGAGGTTCGGGGACCTCCAGGGGTCCTTGAGAGGGTTTCCAAGAGGTCCCCAGCAAAATAAGGAATATCTTAATTTCCCTATAATTTAATTCACCAGAAATAATCCCAATTAGATAATGTATATGAATGACTAATTGTACTCAAGGCTTCACTCTTGCCTCACCTATCTCCCCACATTATCAACAACAACAAAAACCTTCCCATACTTGGTTCCCTGGGACTAAATCTTATCTCATTTTAGAATTTTGAGTACATTCCAGGTAGAGATAATCAATCCAAGATAGAAAAACAATAACAATCTTATATTTTCTATGGTCTTATGTTCTTTTTTGCTGTAACTGTGGCTGCAGTTTCCGGATCCTGACCTGTTGTGGGACTGGTCCTTTGTTTTTGAGCATGGCCAGAGCTTGCTCTTTGGGATCGCTCTTCTTTACAAAATGCCTGGTAGGAGCTCTGTGAAGAGGGTAAAAGAAGTCAATTACAAAAAGCACAGTAGCATATTGTTGCCGCCTCCTTGCCACATGCCAACACTGTGTAAGAAAGGGTTGAATTGACTGAACCAAAGACATTTGACTGTTTATACATGACCATTACCTTAATAATAAGAAACAAACCTGAACATTTTTTTTGCATTTAAGCATTTAGCTGATGATCTTATCCAGAGCGACTTACAATTGAGTACAACAATAAAAAAAAAACATTCTTTATGCTTCAATTCCTAAATCAGCGGTGCTCAACCGCTTTCATGTCTATCAGATCTCCAAATAGACGCACATTAGACCCCAACCCCATCTGCTATTGGCTGATCTTTGGTGCCAGGTGATGTCACCTTCTATATAGTACAACAGGTGGTGACATCACCTGGCACCAAAGATCAGCCAATAGCAGATGGCCAGTTCAGTAGCATGCTTTTTACCATTAGATGTCAGGCTTTACACAGATTTGGGTTTGGAGTTTAGTTACTCTTTAAATGCATTGAGAGTAGGAGAAAGTTCCAGGCAGGATTCAACCCTAGTTTAGATGAAACTTTAAAGGCATTCAACCCCTGGCAAGTCTGAACGGACCAGACAGGATTCTTCCTGTTCGGTCCGGCTTTGAAACTGACCTGACCGGCTCAAAGGGTTTGGGCTCCTGGGCGGGTCGACTGTTGTACTGTTTGATGATGTCCCGGATGTTGGAGGTGGGTTCGGGCTTGGGGGCGGAGAAAGGAGCCGGGGTGGGTCTGGCTTTTGGGGAGGCAGCCTCTTTGGCACGGGGGGAGGCGGGACGCCTCACTGTGGGAGATGAGAGACAGGGAGCAAGGGGGGAGGAGGATGGAAGAATTATCTAAATTAATTTCCTTCATAATTAGCCGTCATCCTCTCACTCTAATCCAGTTCAGATGACAAATGGTAGAAAAGTTTACGTTCTCTGGGTGGAAGTATTCCCACTACTTTGATTTTATCCAGTAAAAGGGCAAAAAGAACATTAAACATCAACTCTGTTTGGTTTCCTGATCATTCACAGAAGAGGAAACTGGGGGTTTAACAAAAAAAATAACAAGTAACAAGTAGTGTAACGAATTAGTGTTTCCAGGAAGCAATAAGTAATAACATTATTTTTGGGATGAGTAACATGTAATAATGAGTAATGCGTTACTTCATTTGAGTAATGAGCAAACACAGAACGAGATCCTTGCCATTTACAATCAGAGCTCAAGTTCTTTATGATAACTATTTGGAGGTGAGGGGCAGATATTCCAGATATTCCAGATACCACAAATTCTTCCATGGTTCCTCAACCTTGTTTCGTGTTCTTACCCCCAGACTTCGGAGCTGTGGGTGGGGGCAAGGGACGAGGCGCATGGGGGGAGTATTGTCGTCTGGGTGGACTGGTTGGGGCCGGCTTCGGAGGTTTGGCTGCAACTTGGGGCTGAAAGCCTGGAGAAGAGTGGAGAGGGAAAGGATGGTGTTATGATCTGAAAATTAAGAGTGGCAAGCACAAGCAGAAGGAAGCAGTGCGACTGTTGATTAGTGCTTGGTATTGCTGGTCAGATCCACTCACCTATCTTCTGGAAGTAGTCCCTCTTATCTCTGAAAGACTCCAGCTCCTCTGGATCGGCGAGAACCTCTTCTCTCTCTGGCTGTGAAGGAAACAGACATCAGCACACAATGAGTTACCACAAATACAGAGGAACTGCTACCTAAAGATACCAATACATAACACCCAGGGAAATAAACATACATACTAACACAAAGAGAAGATAGGATAAGCTGAAACTTTAATGATCCCAATGAGGACATTGGGTCGTTGTAGCAGCAATGGGATACAGCAAAGACAATTAGAACATAGATAGGAATAGAGCAAATGGAGGGTATTAAACATAATGCAAATGATAACCTATTAAGTAGAAATGTATAAATAATATGTAAAAAGTATGAAAAAAATGAGTTACAGCATTATGAGGATGTGCAAAATAGCAGCAGTAGAACATACTGGGACAAAGAAACAAAACAATGAAAAAAATGTATGATATGAAAATATACCAATAAATGAAATATACATAATAACAGTAACATGAAAAATATCGACATTAATAAAATAAAAAAGTCCCAAAATTAAAAATAAATTGAGATATATGCAGTTAAAGAAAATATGGAAAATATAGAAAAACACATCCATGTCTGTCAGCATGCTCACGCACACAAATAGACGGGCATGCATGTTTTACATACTGTATACACACACACCTCTGGCTCATAGTGCTTGCGGCTGGGGGTGCGTTTGGGCGCGTGCGCCACGGCCCGGGTGGGTGGGGGCGAGGGGGGCGGAGGGGGGGGCGAGGGGGGCGGAGGGGAGGGCGAGCGGGCGCGCTCCCTGGGCCGTCGGTCGGACTGGCGCCTCTGCTCCCTCTGCTGCTCCTGGGTCTGCTGCTGGGACAGGGTCATCGCCTGGAGGGTCATCTGCTGGGCCTGGGCAGGAGGAGGAGGAGGGAGGAAGGAAGAGGAGATGACATGAAAATGAATAGTAAGAGAGGGAGGAGAGACAGGGGCGATGGAGGGAAATACTGCTTCGGCAATAATGTTGCACGCTCATAGTATGTTGTTGCTGAGAGAAGTGTCTCCTCACCATGAGAAAGGCCTGCTGGTTGATGAGTTGCTGCTGTGTGGCTGCCATCTGCATGGGATCAGCGACGGGCGGAACGGCCATAGCAGCTTGGGGCATCATCATGGCTTCATTGGGAATGAATATTGCAGTTTTAGTTATTGGATATTGGAGTTTTAGTTTCTCAGGCAGAAATAATTTCATTGGTTGAGTTAAACCTTAATGGGCGGAGCCAAAGAACCACAGTTTCTCAGCGGGCAAGTTAGCTAACTGGCAAACCTGAATGGCAAAGAGGGAACTCTGGACAAAATATAAATAAAAAATAGAAATAGCAATAACTTTTCCATTCACTCATGAACATGACATTCATGATATTGGAAGGTCAGCAGGCTAGCTAACTAGCTTCCTAGCTAGCTAAAGGCTAGTATGGCTAGTTTGAACTTGGAAGGTCAGCTAGGCCAACTAGCTAACCTAGATATTTTTTCAGTTAGCAGCAATAGCGCTAGGCTTCATAATATTAGCTTCTTCCTCTCTTACCGCTTGCCTTTTTTACTGGACTTCAGTCTAATGTTACTTAGCCAGAAAAACTGAGGTTATCTGGCTCCGCCCAGTGAGGTTTAACTCAACCAATCAGATTACTTCTACCTCCAGAGTAGATTTACCTCCAAGAAATGTTTGTAGGGCTAAAACTAAACAATCTGCATGAATACTGACGTTGGCATGCAATATACTGACAAAATGAAACACTGCATACAATGTATATTCTAGATTTATGTGATATATTATACATTAGATAGTATGTACACAATGATCAAACTGGAGCAATAAAATGTGATGTGGAAGGTTTATGTAGAAGGATTACGTTGCATGGTTGGCATCATGGGAGTGGCACCATAGCCGGGCATGGCAGGATTGACTGGCATTCCTAGACAGAGAGCATGCAGGACGATGAGGATTATAAAAATTAAAAACACACAGCTTATTTTCTGCCCCTTGTAGTGAGTGTGAAAAGGATTAAAGGCCTAGAAAAATTTTAGAACATATAAAAAGTAGATTGTTGTTGATGAAACCATGACTCACTTACCCATTGGCTGCCCATATACTGGCATTGTCATAGGCATACCTGGAAAATAGAATTATCGTTTCTAATTACAGATCATCTTCAATAAATTGAACCAAATCATAACTGAAGAATTTTATTCCAAAATGAGATTTAAAAAAGTGACACATTCTCTTATAAAATGATTCTTGGTGTGAAATTAAAGCACTTTAGCACTGTAACTGTTAAAGTTATGAGTCATCTTAACACATTAACTTACAATATAGTATAATATTTCTGAGGATAGAATATAACATTTAAGAAAAAAATATGTGATCTGTGTTTTTTAAATATTGACTGATAAAGTCCAGTTAGTAAAAAAATGAAATAATGCCTATATAATATAGCATTTTGTACTGAAACCCTGCAACTATCCACTGGGGAGAGTAAAAAAAAGGAGTGAAAAAAAGGAAATTGAACAGGAAATCCAGTCTTCCTACCGGCTCCATACATGCCAGGCTGCATGGGTCCAATTCCTCCTCCTCCTCTCATCCTCCGGTTCAACATGGCCACTCTTTCCATGTCCTACACACACGCAGAACACAGAGTAACAAGCAAATGAGTTACATTGTGAGTGACACAGCAAGCACACAAACAGGAGTACAGTTACAGGAGAGAGAGAAGGAAATACAAGCCAGTGACTTCACACACTCAGTAATAAGATACAAGGGAGAGATACGCAATCCATCAGAGACGACTGGGCGCTCTTACACAATGAGTAGCCGGTCACAGGCTCCACACAAAACCCTATGAAAGTTTTTGGAAATAACGCTTTTCAGGAACAGGCAACACAGCCTATGCAATGATTACAGGTTACAGGTTAAATTAAAAAAGTAAATAAAATGAAAACACTGACTGGAGGTCCTTGGTCCAGCACAGGGTCAAACAGGTCATCAACATAGGCATCCATCTGTCGCCTACGGCCTGGGAACATAGGTAGAGGTGGAAAGAGAGAGGTACAAATGGGATTTTGTGAGGAAAGTTGCTCGAATAAGTCGGGTGTCTGAGATCAAAAGACTATCAACACCATCTCAGTTACTTGACCCCGAAGGTCACTCTGGGCACATTCGCTTGGAACGCGATCAAGTGAAAGTAAATCCAGAGCAAGCTTGAGCTTGCTTTCCGGTAGCTGGAGAGTGAATGGGGGGTGGGGGGGTGGGGTGAGAGCACCTACCCTCCTGCGGATAATCTCTTCCCCAGGGTTTGGAATCGAAAGGAGGCAGCCCAGGAGCCTGCATGGAGGGTGCTGGGGGGATGAAGCCGTCCAGATCCGCGGGCCCCATCCTGGAGAGAGAGAGAGAGAGAGAGAAAGAGAGAGGGTTGGAGGAACTAGAGTTTCAAGACCCGCCCAACCACCTGATATCCCATCGGTTTACACTTTTGAATGATCCTTCCTCGCGTTATGTCCTGCCCCAATACCCTGAGATAAGAGTTTTTGCGTGACCCGTGGCTCTACCTGTCCCCGTGGCTGCTGAACAGGTAGTCGCTGTGCGTGGAGGAGGGAGTCCCCGGGGGCGGCAGCTCCTCGGCCTCGGCTCCGGCCAGCAGGTCCATGACGAAGTCGGAGCCGGCCAGGTCCGACCAGCCCTCGTCGGCCAGGAGGGACACCGACCAGCCCTGCACAGCCTCCGACACGCCTCTGCATCACACACACACACACACACAGAGTACGAGATTAATATATAGAAACAGATATGTGTCAAAGGAGGAAAACAGACTTGCAACATTCATACCTGAAAAGGAGAAGCCAGGAGGCCAGCTGCTCTCCTGTGGTCCAAGACTCCACTTCAGCTGTCAGCTTCTCATCTGAGAAAAAGTAGGAAATTACATTATTAGAGTTTGACCCATATGGGCCTTTTATTTTGTGCTGATATTCAATATCTTTAAATGCCAAAAATCCCAAGAAATCAGTGTTTCCCCTAGAATTTCATTCTTGTCAGGGTGGAAAAGCCTCTAAAACCGCATTTTTATCCCAGATTGGGACACTAAAACTCTCCATTGAAACCCAGACTAATGAAATTCTTTTAGGGTTTGCAGTTCTTTAAGGCAGGGTGACTCACCACACCTAATCAATGGTAACTATGGGATACATTACTGCCTTTAAATGAGGAATTACATTACTAAAAATTACTGAAAAATTAAATGAATAAATGGACTAGCGATATCATCCCGATATATCAGCAAACCAAAATATCGGTCTAACCCAAGACATTATGTCACATTTCTAAAAACTGTAGATAAGCGCAGCAGCCTCACCATTGAAGGTGTGTACATCCAGCACCATCTTGCCCCTCCTCTGGTTGGTGGTCCACTCCAGCTGGTTGGGGGGGTAGAGGCGGGCGGTGGGAGGCGGGAGCTGCAGGGAGGTCAGCAGCTTGTGTTGGCACAGAGAGCGGTACTCCCCCGGACCGCCGTCAGACACGTACCTGGGTGGGACAGGACAGAGACACATACACACTGATAAAGGTGGGTTCTTCCAAGGCTTCTTTGGTCAGGGTGTAATAAAAAAAGGCAAATCAAACTATACAATATAAAATTTATTGTATGTTTCAGTTTGTTCTTACTTACTATGATATACTACGAATTTTTGTTATAGAGATTTATGTCAGCCTGCTGGGTAAACCCTTTTCTGCAAACTGCTTGGGCCAATATTCAATAATATCGAATATCCCTAGTAGTATTATTAGTGTTATTATTAATAGCCTAGAAATTTTATGTAATTTAGAAGAAATAAAATAAAATAATAAAAAAATAAAAATAAAAAAAACCCTGTAAAATGACCGACCCCCGCGATAATATCGTATATCGCGATATTTTGGCGGGACAGCATCACAATATTAAATTGTGGATATCGCCCAAGCCTATGGTAAGTAGTTAGTTTGTTAGTTTTTAGCTGGGTTTAGCCTACACTACACCTCTGTTGGTAATGCATGCAGACACATGGATAATTGTACCGCTTCATCTCAGTCAGGAATAGATGACGATACTTTCCCAAACACATTCAAAACTCACACCAGCCCGGGCCGATCGAGGCCACCACCTACTTGAGCAGGGATTTGTCCAGTGTGGGTGAGGGGGTGAAGGCGCTGAGGCAGCAGGCCAGCAGCAGCCAGCCCCGCAGGCTGCCCTCCTCCTCCGTCAGGCCCCAGGTGTGGTAGACTAGCTGGGCCAGGATCTCGTCCCTCAAGGTCGGCTGGCTCTGGCCCTTCTCCACGATGTAGTTCCCCAGCATCTGCTCCTGCCAGCCGCTGAGGTCCGACTCACCCGTAAAGCGTAGGATCTGAGGAGGAACAGGTTGAAAAGCAAAGAGATAAGATAAGAGGTACGTGTAGCATTTTTAAACATCAATATATCATTGTCAAATCATTCCATTTCCACAAAGTTCTATTATACTGGAAAGCCAAACAGGGATATAAGAGGCGTTTGCTGTGTTGTGGTAGTTGTAGTCCGATTTACCAGTTTGTAAATCTCCAGGGCGGTTCTGGCATCGTCGGGCTCCAGAGGGGTCAGGGGTCTCTGGAGGGAATATCCCTGAGGCTGGCACCACGTATCCTGAGGAAGACACAGGGAGGGAGAAAATGAGAAATGGAAAAGATGACAGTGAATTATTCCTTGTTTATTCCTCCATTCAGGTGTGTCTGTTGTATTTAATCTAGAATTACACTTAACTAGACTTAAAATTTTGTTATTCTTTTCCAATGGGGTGACATGATTTAACTTGTTTTCAATACTAATGAACATTTTTTTTTTAATCATTTTCTTTATAGCAGTTCAGTCATCTGTCTTCTTCTGCCTTGGTTTAAGATATTGGGGGTGTGACCTACCACTTTTTGATTCATGATATTGACACTTTTTTCTAGAAAATTCCCCAAACCAGTGAAACTGCATTGGAAACATGGAAGCATGTCATCCCATTGGCAATAAATTTTTTTCACTTGTTTCTAAGGAATACAAAAAGGTTTTGGGAGATTGGCCAGTTGGTCAACTTGGCCATTAAAGAGTAAATAAGCCCCGAACCCAAATCTGTGTAAAGCCTGACATCGAATGGTAAAAAGCATGCTACCGAAATTGCCATCTGCTATTGGCTGATCTTTGGGGCCAAGTGATGTCACCATCTGTTGTCCTCTGTAGAAGGTGACATCACTTGGCACCAAAGATCAGCCAATAGCAGATGGCAAATTCAGTAGCATGCTTTTTACCATTAGATGTCGGGCTTCACACAGGGTTGGGTGTTAACTCTTTAAACGATGAGAACATAGACACCAAAATCATCATGTGTTCCTAGTAAATAATTTGCTCCAGTGCTCCATGCTAACAATTTAGTAAGCTTGTGTAACTTAAGAAAAATATGATTTCAAGACTAATCAGACTAAATTACTTGCTTAAATGTAGATTTTTTGCAGTGTGGGGACAACCATCAAGTGTGAGCCAAGTGTAGCAGGATGTACAGTAAAGTACATAGTTTGGATCATGAACGTGTGTGTGTGTGTGTGTGTGTGTTTTCATGTCCTCGCCTTGCCAACCATACTTACCTTTAATATGATCTTGGCATAGCGAGAAAATGGGTAGCGGTCTATATCCTGAGGCAGGGAGAGCTTGTGTTCTGCTTTCACCTGCGGAGGTGCGACCTCTGTGACTCCTGAGACGTGCTGCCGCCCTGGTGGACAGAGAGGGAACTACAATCACAAACCATTGCCAAGTCTGTGGCATACTTTTCATGGGTTCTATAAATGGCCACCACAGGTTTGACATGTGTGTAGATTGTTGTCTTATCCAATCCAATCCACTTATCTAGTTTTTCTTGTGTCTATGCTCACCTGCTGCACTGCGTAGTCTGGCTGACAGCTCAGCGGGGATCTCCAGCATCCCCACATCCTAACAGGGAAATGACATTTAGCAAATATTAACATATGGTTATCACAGGGAGGGATCACAGAAGGAAGTAGACTATGGTTGGTTTCTGTTTTTTGACGAAATGTTACAGATGGATTACTATGATTCTGGATCAGTCTGGATCAGATTGATCCTGAAGCCTTACCATTCCTAGGGAGACAGACTTAGACTTGGTGGCTGCCTTTAATTTGTTCCTCTCGTTGCGTTCCTGAAATTGAACACACACACACACACACACACACACACACATACACACACACGCAACACCTGTCAGTCAATCACGCTGCTTGTCACACTTGTCATCATCGTGACTTCATCTTCATCATCCTCCTTTTCATTCTGTGGCAACTTTTTGGCTCACAACACTCTATTTCTTTTATCCAGGTACGTGAAGTAAACACTCAACGCTCCTTCATTTCTCCCCAGGAATGCGCTCCATCAGACCTATTCTTGGATACACATCCTGTTATATACTCCTGCGCCGCCCACGCTCTCCTCGCCCCGCCTCATGTGAAGTCAAAAGTCCAGAAAGCTGGGGTTTTATCAGGAGGTTTACAGCTTGCGGAGAGGTGTCACCTTAATGCACGAGTGCAGCGTCATTCAGATATGCTTATGGGTCAAAAAAATACCTGGTATCGCTCTCTTTTGCTATTATTCTATTTATCATCATTCTATGGTGGTAGGAATAGGACACTGAGGACATGACCTTTGACCTTTGACTTTTTGGTGATCTAGGAATTAAATCTTATTCTACTGTTGCACTCATTATAAGTCACTCTGGATAGGAATATTAGCTAAATACCTAAAATATAAACTGTAAATGTAATCAAATGTGAAGCACGCACTGCAGGATACACATAGGTGTGCGCACATATCCATATTATGATTTCTATTGTGATTTCTTTCAGTACAGCCTCACCTCCTTCTCACAAAGTGATCAAATAACTCAGAGAATGGGTCTCCACAAACACACACACAGGTTGCCCAACCCTAACCTCTAAAAGAGAGGATTTACAATAAGCGACCTGCATATCAATATGTGCCCAAACCAAACAAGCCAGACCGTGTCACAAATCATGACAGATCAAAACACACCCTGTTCCTCACACCTGCTATTTGCCCTTAAATAAAGTTTAACCAAATATCCAAACTAGGGTGCGACCGTTATGGAATTTTGAAGACTGATACTGAGAATTTGAGATTGAAGCTGCTGATATTTGCTCAATATGACTCATAAATTGGAAGAATTCATTAGAGTTTCCCTAAGAGTTTTATTCTTGTCAGGGTGGAAAAGCCTCTGAAACAGCATTTAGACCATCATGGGACACTAAAACTCTCCACTGAAACCCAGGATTAGAATAAGAATAAGAATACATATTTATGCACACTTAGTTTGAATACAATCAAAATGTTTCATTAGAATGAATTCAGGTTATGGGCTTCCCATAGACAACCAGTGTAGTATTGATCAATGCTACAATAAATATGTAATCAATCAAACTGCATCATATCCATCATATCAGAGGTGGATGATGCTGACTGGCTGATATCTGATCAATAGAAGGCCAATATAGGCCTGATATACTGTACTAGAAAATCAAAACCCTGTTTTTTATAAGTGACCAATTATTAATCTAATATAAAAGACGTGAAGAGTCCGACTACGCCTTAACAGCTGACAGAGGATGACAGCTACAGAACACTGTCCATAGTCCAAGCCTCATAAAACACCCAGTGGACTGCCAATAACACAATGGAAACAACAAAAGAGTAACATAAAGATCCACATTTTCTACTCAGTTTGCAGCCAATGCAAGGACAAAACACAGGAATGAGAGATGACACACAGAAAAAGACCAAGAGAGGCAACTTGTCTTATTTTGAAAGCTAATACTAACAGACAGCTGCCTCTCTTCTCCGTTATTTTCTTGGTCCAAGCCAAACGAACTTCAGAGATGTAGAAATAGAAATTAAAAGAAGGTAAAGAAGAAGAATAAAAGAAGAAAATAAAACCTACCTGTTAGTGCCGCTGAGCTGGAACTAAGTCTGAGAGGAAAGGTTTCACAAGGCGGAAGGAGAGATGCACTGCTGCCTCTAATTTCAGCCAGAGGGGTTGAAGTCCGAGACTGGAGTGCGGTTGGAGGTGTGTGTGTGTGTGTGTGTGTGTGTGTGTGTGTGCGCGCTGCCCCAGCGACATGATTAAGGTAAGATAAGGAGGATAGTTCATGGAAAGGAATGAGATTTAGAAAGTGGCCGTAATAATATCCAGGAGGATGTCGGGTGGAGGCTGAAATATTTACAAGAATGAACGCACCCGGTGCAGGCCGCTCATGTGCTGTGACTCCTGTGAGGGCACAGCATGGAACACCGGTTCAAATTCACCTCTACGCACAGCCAAAAGCTTTCATTCAAAATCTGTGTGAGCCGATAGAATCAAATGTTTATTATCTGTAAATTCTCTGGGTGTTCAGCACGATTCAAAAAGCAAAAACACGTCTGTAGACTTCAAAAAAAGGGAATTTCACTGCCAATTCTTGACCTGTACTGAACATTTTCACTTTTAGGACTTAGAGAGTCCTGGCAAATCTCTCTCTCTAAATGAAGAGTACTGTATATGTCACTTGATTTACAGAAAAAAAAAAGAAAAATGAGGGTACTCGCACTTTCTATAACTTCAGCAAATTGACCACCAAGGCTTAAATCCTAATATTACAACTGTTCCTACAGCCAACAAAGTCCAAAGTCTGCATGGCATGAAAGGGAACAACAATAACATAATAAACTGTATTTGTAGGCCTATAGCACCTTTCATACATAAAATGCAGCTCAAAGTGCTTCACAATGCAGCAATAAATTAAAAACAAATAAAAAGACAGTGTGAAAAGGAAAAAAATACAAATAAAAAAAAAACAAAAAAAACAATGGGTGCAACTAGTGATACAAGAGCAATAGACAATTTAATTAAGAAGGAAGGAAGGAAGGAAGGAAGGAAGGAAGGAAGGAAGGAAGGAAAGAAGGAAGGAAGGAAGGAAGGAAGGAAGGAAGATGGTACAAATAAAAAAGTTAAAATAATAAAGATAGGAAAGATCAAAAATAATTAAGAATGATAAACAGACTGCTATTAGTTATAAACTAGATTAAAAAGATATGTTTTCAGTTGTCATTTAAAAATGTCCAATGTTACTGACTCATTTTTAACTAATGACAATCTGCACAATGAGTTCAAAATGACCAATGACAAGCGTACACTTTGACCCCGAAACGTGGATTTTTTGGGGGCGTTGTCAATGGGAAGGGATGGACACATTTTCCCTGTGATATACTGTTTAGCTAAAGCTGCTGGTATTGCGTAAGAGAAAGGATTTATAGCACTATAAAGTCAGTAAACATTGGTTGCTAAGAAACCCAGCCAGGGAGGGACTGTGAAGTGGGGATGACTCTCTCTCTTTCTGTGTGTGTGTGTGTGTGTGTGTGTATTCTTGCACATCTACCTTCCTCCACCGGCGTCTCTTGATGGTGTTCCTAGTTATCATCATCACTGCCCAAAACTGGGTAAAAGACTGCTTCAGACGCTTGTAGTACTTCCTGGGGACAGACAGGGGGCAGCAGTCACTCACACACACACACACACACACACACACACTGTATTTCCACATTTCCTCATCACTTCACTGACCTCCTTTCAGCCTCCATGTTAAATGGGATTCTCTCTCAGTTCAGCTCTCTTGCTTCATTTTTATCCGTTTCCGTTCACTATTCCTCTCTCATCCACCTTTTCACCACATTTACTCCTTGTTTTACTGAGCCAATTACTTCCAAGAAGGGGCGGGACTTTATCGAGCCTAGCGGAGAGTGTGTTGAATTTGCGCAAAAGCCTAGAAAAGGTCTGGGATTTCTACAAACTGTCTGAGAAACAATTTCCATGGTTTAATTTCCATGGCTGAGTGTTACACCCAACACTCATGTCTGAAAAGCTTAACCCATTTTGTGCATGTTTGTATTAAATACTTGAACAATCGGTATCAGATATAAGACGATATAAGTGGGGAAAAATATGACAATCTGTATCGGCTTTAAAAAAAACATCGGTGCATTCCTTAGTCTAAGAGAGGCCAGATTTGATGTTATAGTTTTTGGCATTATAATGGAGGGTAAAGATCAAGCAAAAATCCCCAGAAATCTATTTGCAAGCCATACCTAAAAAAATAAAAATAAAAAGTCCCATCAGGACCAATGGCCCCTTTAAACTTGTAGTTTTGTGACCTAGGTCTAATAATTAAAGACCAAATAATAATATCTCGTCAGTCATCGCCCCACTTTGGGTAACGTTTAATTTTCCGGGTCCACAATTTCCTAATAATTTCCTAGAAAGGAACTGTTAATTTCTTCGGAAGTTTCCTGGAAAGAACCATGAAATGATGTAGAAATTCTTAGAAAATGTCAGCAGTCTGGTGAGTCGATAAGATACTGTACATTTCCAAAAGAATTTCCTGGAAAGATCTGCAAAACTTTAAACTATTTACCGGAAAAATAATAGGCAGATGTCAACTATCAGAAGTCATTATTCATATAATTATATAATATAGTTATTTGTTGAATTCTAGTTATTATATCTAGTTATTTTCTAACTTTCTATATAACTACTACATAATTTCATGGTTCTGTCTTGGCAACAACAGAAGAAATTAGAGGTACTTACCAACTACCATTGAACTCTTTCCCTATTTTCCCTATAATTAGAACATAATTTCATGGTTCTTTCCAGGAAGAAATTAAAAGTTCCTTTCTAGGAAATTAACAGGAAATTGCGGATCTGGAAAATAAAGTGTTACCCCACTTTGTCCAGATATTTAGAGGATATGAGCAGGTGTGGAAGTTTCGGTAGCAAATCATATCAGATGTGAGGACTGTGCCACAGCTTAGGGTGAAGTGAATTGTCACCCCAGCTTTCTCCTTTCTCCCCTCCCTCCTTCCCTCCCTCCATTTTCCCCTCCTTCCACCATCTCTCCCACCTGGCCTGGTGTCCTCGGATGTGGCTCTGGATGACGATGGCTTTCTGCTTGAAGAACCTGAAGTTCCTCCTGCAGATGAAGCCCCGGATGTTCCTCTGGATGGTGACGGCCGCCCAGGTCTGGGTGCTGCTCCACTTGTCCTCCACCCGCTGGTACAGGAGCTCCTTCAGGAACACCTAGCACACACACACACACACACACACACACACAGATACAAACATGAATACACTGTACATACAGTAAAAATGTAAATTTAGTGCTATGTGTGTGCATTTGGGCACCTTGGTGAGTCCCAGCTGATACTGTCCCTCCTCTGCATCGAGCGTCTCCAGCAGAGCCACCGTCTGCTCCCTGTCTGAGACCTGGGTGGACCGCTGGGCCAGCAGCACCCCGTACCTGACCAACAGAAAGACCACGCTGCCTTCAAGTGCTCCTCGTAAGCTCCTACATCTGAGTTTGCAAGTCGGAAATATGACTTGTCGGTGCATTCAAGTGCTTTTGGTCGGAAATAATAACAGGATGGAACTTATATCTTGGCGACTCGGGTATCATAGAAAAATGTAACTTTCCCAGTCGTATTTACCACCTTGTTGGGTCGTTCAGGTGCACTCAACTCGTAATTACGATATTTCCAACCGCAATTGAAGGCAGCAAGACAGGGGGATGGGAATGTGGGGAGGAAGAGTATGGAGGGATGATGAGGAAAAGAGGAGAAAGCAGCAAGACCAAGACTCGTGGTTCTGATGTCTCACACACACACACACACACACACACACACAGATTGTTGAGATGTGACACTGTGTGTTGATCAGCACCTCTCCATGAAGTAGGTGTATAGGATGCGGATGGGGAAGCCCTCTTTCCTGATGTGGATGGTCTCCAGCATCCCAGCATGCCTCAGCTGGGCCGACACGTAGTCCACGTCAAAGATACCAGGAAGCTGACAAAGCACACACAGGATGTGAGGTCACACTTGGTCCTGGTATTATGGATCAACTGGTTAATGTCAATGTGAAATAGCTGCTGTTAACATATTCTACCTTGACATAGTTTGGCTTGAGACAACGGATGAAAGTGGTTTTACATCTGGGGGTGAAAAAATGGAAAATGGATGGTTAATATTTCTAATCTTGGAGTATTATGATTTCTCCTGAAATGATTAAACAACAGGCTCAACCTTTGGGAAAGTGCTTTAAGGTTGAAAGAGAAGAAAGTAGAAATTTGGTGCAGGATTGTGGGAAAGTGAGCATTGAAATATTTTGAGCGTTGCAACGAGAGGGCGGCACCAAAAATAAAGCTCAAGTCTACTTTATGCAAATTTTAGGCATCTGGAGCAAGCGTTAACCAATTGAAAGGCAGGTGTCCATTTGATTGATGTGTGTTCCTGAAACATCCCAGTCCAAGTTCCACCTGTCCTACCAGAGAGAGCATGGAGGAAAAACTATTAAATGAAATGAAATTTAACTATTAATTAATTATAATTACTTAAATTACTGCTGTTTCTAGCCATCCAATCTTGTGTGATGCGTCTCATTTCATTCATAGAATTTATTTGTTGTCTGTTGTCCTTCACTTAAACCCCACAACACCCAGTACAGTGAGTCTCTATGGGTCTTCTTTGTACCTCTCCAGGCGGGTGGTGAGCTCAGCCAGGGACTGTTGGAAGTGTGCGGCGACAGTAGCGGGCTGCTGGCGGAGGCCCTTCCCCCTCCAGCCCAGCTCTCTCTGCTGGATGTAACCATCCTGGACCTTACGGAACAGCTCCGACACCATCTGGGAAACACATTCAAATTCATATGAAACTTGTCATAATTAACTTAGACAGACAGTTAACAGAATAGAGGTTAGAGAGTTATAATTTCTACAATATGTGTGTAGGTGTTGGTTCTAAGGTTTGACCGATATGGGTTTTTGAAGGCCGATACTGATATCTTTGAATTAAAGATGCTGATAACTGCTATTTTGTGCTGATTTGACTAATTTCATACCAAAATATATATACACATGTATACAGACAAGTAGTTTTTTACCCCAGAATATTATTCTAATAAGGTGGAAAAGCCTCTGAAACAGCATTTAGGTCGTGGGACACTAAAACTCTCCATTGAAACCCAGAATGATGATGATGATGGTAAGTAAATTTCCCTATGTACTTGCGTTAGTGAGTGAATGTGTGTGTGTCCATTAAGGTTCGACCAATATGGGTTTTTGAAACTCTATACAGATATTTTCATACAAATATTCAATATCTTTGAAAATGACAAACAAAAATTGCAAGTATCCCCCAGAATATTATTCTTATCAGGGTGGAAAAGCCTCTGAAACAGCATTTAGACCATCATGGGACACTAAAACTCTCCATTGAAACCATGAAACACAGGATAATACTACTACTACTATTACTACTACTAAACTTGTTCTTGCATACTTGTGTCGAACATGATCAAAATGTCAAATTAGAATCAATTCAGGGTAAAGGCCTGTGGAGTATTGATACTGACTGGCTGATATCCTAATTTGAAATAAAGGGCCAATATCGGCCCCATATATCAGTCTAACCACAGCTGGTTCACCTTCAAGCGGCTCCTGGCAAAAAGCTCCACCACTTCTGTGCGGAAGTGATCGTGGTTCTTATTCAGGAAATTATGGACCTGGGAAAAGGCAGAAGAATATTTCTGAATACGTCTTGGGTGCTTTTGCCGAGTGTTTGGTTATGACTCATACAGTTCGGCATACAGCTGTGAATACCGATATGTTGTGTCATACCTGATAGGTGACAGCTCCAGCATAGTGATAAACAGTGAAGACTGGCAGTGGGATCTTGGGCTTGGCGTAGTAGGGGCTGTTCCCATGGTGGTAGTGGCACTTCTGGAGGAAGGTGTGGTCAGTGGCCTCAAGAGAAAAACACACAGGGAGGAAAGATTTTAAAATTATATATATATATTTTACTTTTTGCACAGATGATGGGGTAACTCAAGAATGTTTTTGCACTCTTTCACTACCGTACATGTCACTTCATTGGTCAGATGTAGAATGAAATGAAAACTTAGCATCGATCGATTATTTATATAAAATGCCAAAAGTGTTAAAATAATATTGTCTTCAAATCTAACAAATCATTTTGATTAATGACTGTGATCACAATATAAAAATCATCATGGGATCATCATCTCAGCCACAATCATTCTATAAACCTGTTTTTTTTTTTTTTGCATATCTAGCCAGTACAAATGCAGATTTAGTGCTTGTGTGTGTATGTGTGTGTGTGTGTGTGTGTGTGTGTGTGTGTGTGTGTGTGTATGTGTGTGTGTGGGCTACCTGGGGGAGGCAGGTCTGGTCGTCCAGTATGCGGAGGATGCCATGTGGCCTGGAGGAGATGAGCTCCAGACAGGAGTGGAAGTTGTTGAGTGGCACTGGGTACCACTGGATCTGTTCTGCACTGTACTCCTCCTGCAATAGTGTCATTTTTTATAAGAGAGAATAGAGACTGCCTCTATTGGGTTTCAGTGTGTGGAGATATTTATTGAAGATGCTTAGGTGTGGTTGCTTTTCTCAGTAGAAACAACTTCAGATTCTCCCAGTTTTTATTTTATGTTGTTTTTTACACCCAGTAATAACTAAAAAAAAAAAACATTTTAATGAGAAATTGCATATTTTAGTTGGCTATCCCTTTATAGGAATACACCATGTTTATGGGATAATGTTCTGTTGGTTAACTGAACTGTTAAGTGATGAGAACGTTGGCACCAAAATCATCCATGTGTCCCCAGTAAATCACTAGCTGTGGTGCTCCATGCTAACACTTTAACTACTATATTGAGTGATAGTAGGCTGCTAGCATTATCTCAAAAGTGAGAAAATGAGAACTTGTAGCAGCTCTAAAGCT
The DNA here is from genome assembly GCF_048128805.1 of Centroberyx gerrardi. Classification (NCBI taxonomy): domain Eukaryota; kingdom Metazoa; phylum Chordata; class Actinopteri; order Beryciformes; family Berycidae; genus Centroberyx; species Centroberyx gerrardi. Next base: position 4,229,403 of record NC_136016.1, on the reverse strand, counting down.
AAGTGGTAAGTAAAGGGATATGCAGCTAAGTCCGGCAGTTTTGTGTCGGAGACTGGAAACAGGATACGTATATGAAACATATACTGTTTGGAACTAGCAGGGACTATTTTCCCTGTTTCCATAGGAAGTGGAGGTGGTGGGTGATGGGAGACTGTGTACAGCTAAAAATCACTACACAGAGGATGAATACATGGTTGCTCAACTGAAATAGTTCCAAAAATAAACCTGGCTTCATCATTTATGTTGAGTTAATGATATTTCATTTTTTAAATGTATGAATCTACAGGCCATATAATGAAAAACCACTAACAACATTTTTATTACTAAAAGACCAGTCTTGTTACTGTGGATAATGAGTCTACTATCAGTCAACATAATGAATGCTAAAGTGTTAGCATGGAGCTACGGAGCCAATGATCTGGTGGTGGATGAGTTGAGGTCCCCCCCCCCCCCCCCCCCCCCCCCCCCCCCCCCCCCAGCTATATAAATGTAACCAATTATTATTATTATTATCCACCAGGGACACATGGATTTTGGTGTCTATATTCTTTGGTACCAGGTGATGTCACCACCTGTTGTACTCTTTAGAAGGTGATGTTCTCATCTCTTTAACGGGTAAGTTGATCAACTGAAGTGTATCTTGGAACTTCTTTGCAAGTGTAATTTGTATATATAGAGATATAATACATATCAAGCGTGACTTGCCACTGACCTGCTCCTGAGAGACCACTGCCTTGTTGACAAAGTACTGCAGCTGCTCATTGGCAAAGTTGATACACAACTGCTCAAAGCTGTTCACTCCCAGGTCCTGCAGCAGAACAGAGAACCGTGGAATCACATTCAGCGGCTCAGATGTGTGTACAGTCGATCAGACCGGGCGGGGTACCCACCTCAAACCCGTAGATGTCCACTATGCCCACTGTGCTGTCCATCTCTGTAGGGCTCAGCCAATCATTGATCTGCTCTAACAGCCAATCAAACAGCACTGAATACAGGGCCTTGGCAATGGCATCTCTACAAGAGAAATGGAGGAAGGGAGAAAAGATTGTGGCTCATGCTTCAAATGCAATTCAACCCACTTTTTCACAAACTGTTAACACACTAGTCTACTTGTAGTGTTCATTGCTATATGAGCAAAATAGCACAAAATGCATTAATATTTTAGGTTTACACATTTTAATCTTATGACAAATTCACATTGGATTAAGTCATTCTAATTTAAATGATGCATTATCATGTATTAAATACTCATAGAAATCAAATAAATTGAGTGAATGCATTATAATGCCAATGCATTTCAACTACGTTAGTTTTATAAGGTACAGTAGTTCTAAATAATACATTTCCGTCAAACTGAAATAATTTATCTATATGTTATCTGATTCCATAGATACTGTACAACAACAGTCAGATGCTTACAACAAATTTAGTTCATTTTATCTATATCAGTCTAGTTGATATGTAACCAAATAAATGTGCTGGTTCTACTTTTTAAAATATTTTATTTGTGTTTATTTGGATAAAATCAACATTTTTAATACACATTCACAAATGGAAGAAAAAACATCTCAAACTGAGAAATTTAAATCCATTTCCATTTTTATTCTACATACACACTTTACTTAGTAAAGTGTGTATGTAGACTTAAACTTACCCAGTAAAGTGACATGTGTTAAACTCAAAAAGTGCCAAAAAGTTTTATTGGTCAGATATAGAATAAAAATGGAAACTTTGCATTTAACCATCCTGATTTGAGATGTTTTTTTCTGCCATATGAGAGTGTAAGCTCCCCTTGCATCTAGTCTTCATCAACATATGAGGAAATGATGGGTATTAATACCTGGATTCTATGGCACTTTCCACAGACAGAGGGCAGTAGATCCTGTCATAGGTCGTCTCCTGTTGAGCAGAAGGCCGATCAGTGTGCAGACGGACACAAATATGAATGATAACTCAGCAAGGGGCCCGACAGATGCACTGACTGTGACTCGGTGTGTGATGACCGTCTGCAGAGCCTCTGAGGAAACCTGCAGCAAGGAGCCCACTCTCCTGGCCTCAGCCTCGCTGAAGATACGAGCCACCTCGAACGACTCGCTCTGAAACAAGCAAACCAACTGATTCCTGATGAAAATGGTGATTTTTGAGATAATATTTTGCTACTATAACCACTTAGATTCATATAATACACAAAATTAGCTATAAAAAAACACAAACAAAAAAATACATTGTGACCCTATGGCCTCCAATCTGCTGCTTCTTAAAAATAGCTGGTAACTTCCTCAGGCTTTTTTAATATATTTTTTCATTTCTATTTTATGTGGTATAAAACATTTTTTTACCTACAAGTCCTTCTGTAAATTATTTACAAATTCCTCTGTAAATTACCAACTATTTAATTATTCATCGGAACGAAACAGGAAAATGCACTCTGATGTTATTCACTGAGTTCTGATACGCAAATGCGCATTTTTATTAAATATGAATTTGACTATGATTACAAAATGATATATATATGATACATATAGTAGTGGACAAGTTAAGGCCACCGTATATAATTTTATTCTGATTAGATGAAAGGATTTTTTTTCACTTTTCTTCACCTGTAGTATCTTGCCTTAACTGTCATCACAGCAACTTTGGGAGATTTTTTCATTTTTCTTCACCTGTAGTATCTTGCCTTAACTGTCATCACAGCAACTTTGGGAGATAAGTTAAAACTCTTCTCTTTTCTCTTTTGCACATGCATGCACTCACTCTCGCTCTCTTTATCTCTCTCACACACACACACACACACACCTCGTAGGAGCTGAAGCAGATGTTGCCGAGCTGCAGGATGGAGGAGAGGACGGCCCAGACGGTGGAGATCTGGTCAGCATGGAGACCGATGCTCTCAAAGCACTGGACCAACAGCTGGAAGTCCTGCTTGTCCTGCTTCCCCTTCAACTCACAGGCACCACCCTAGGAGGGAGAGAGACATAGACAGAGAATGGACAACGGATGAAGTGAGAGAGAATGCATGAGAGGTATAATGAGCGAACGAAAAGGGAAAATTGAGGAAAACGAGGTAGAGATTTGAAAAGAAAGGTATCCATCAAGGCAATTTGTGGAGTTAGGTAGTGATGCTGTTCATGTAGATGCGTTGTACCTGATTGAGGTAGTAGTAGGTCTCGGCTCCCTGCAGATAGAGCTGCTGTTTGTCCCAGTCATTCATACCAGCCAGCAGCTCATAGAAGACATGGTAGTTCCTCTCTTCAACGGCCTACAGGGCAAAAGAGACAAGGCCTAAACAACGACATCAGTTGAATTCAATACAACTGTACAGCTCACCTCATGCACAGTTAAGGCATGGGGTATACTTACAACCAAGTCAAACTTGCCCGAAATAGAAACACTGTCAAGCACGTGACTGCATACAAATTTCTATCTAGTCAGAACGGAAAATACTAGTGACAAAAACTCAGAGAATCGCAAATGTGCGCTTTTGTCCGTATGAACCTGCCGCAGTAAGTATACCATGGCCTTAACTTGTCCACTACTGCACATGGATAAAGTCGTAGCTTATCCATGATGACTATTTTGAGCACACAGCACACCTCACTCAAGGTCCTCACCTGAAAGACAACCCTGGACTTCTCAAGGAGATATTTGGACAACGAGGTCCCTACAACAACCCCACTGTCAACCAATGACAAGATAGGAGACACTCAGTCCACAAGTAAAGCAACTATAGTCAATCTCCTCAGCAACAAAGGAATTGAAGGTCAAATTTGCCAGTGATCAACAAATGAAATGTCTACAAAGGGTACGACGGGTAATGTTAAGTGGACTCACTGGAGAATGTGGATGTGGAGGTACTTGCCGAAGCGGCTGGAGTTGTTGTTGAGGATGGTCTTGGCATTCCCAAAGCTCTCCAGAATGGGGAGGACCTCCATGGGCTGGTAGAAGAAGAGAAGGAAAAGGATTAAATGAGAGGAGGTAAAGTATAAAAGACAGAAAAGTAAACACCTGATGCATTGTAGTACTTTGTTTTAAAATTGAGCGTTGCTTGTGGATAAAATGGGAAACGAACGAAGACGTTCGTTTGGTCTTCCACAGTGAATTGCTCCATACCTGTCGGAGGTTGGCATTTCTGCCCTGATACATGGAGCTGAGATAGTGGACTATCAACTTGGTGGCTTCGGTCTTCCCTGAACCACTCTGACCACTGCAAAGAGAAATATTATCTTTATCAGTCTCGGTCTAGAGAGACCTCACAATATGTCAGTATAGAGCATAGATTGAGGAAGATCTGGCCTTTTAGTGAAAGTGTAAGAACTTGTGGCTCTGTTGACGTACTGGAAAGAAGTAGCCCTGAATCTAGGAAAAATATATAGAAATAGGCAAACTGGTGTTCCTCTCAGTACCTTATGATGATGCACTGCTCCTGTGCGGAGGTCTGGGACTGGCTAAAGGCGTTGTCGGCTATGGCATACACATGGCTGCAGCAAGGACCAACACAAAGTCAACCACCCATAGTGGAAACAGAAGGGGAACAGAGGTTAGAAGGGACTATAACTTTTGGGATGCACGCTGCCAACTGTAATAGAATCAAGAGAGGGCAGGATATTGTACAATGGTTTGAGAACTGTATGCTCACGGTGGGTTTCTGTGCTGCTCTCTTCCCTGGTACTGGTATCTCAGATCCTCTGTGTAGATATTAAGGGGCTTGAAGGGGTTAACCGACAGTAGCATGTTTCCTATGTAGGTCTGAGAAAAGGGAATATGACACAGCCGTTCAGCAGACGGATTATGTAAGTATCCATCTTAACAAGTCATTTAGTCTAGAAAGTCCTAAGATCTTATTTGGCAAGCATCTCCATGTGCTGATGTGGCTAGGAGCCTGTAGTATTTTCATTAGGTCCTTGTTGAACTGCCATGTCTGAAATGCTTGTAGTAGTAACCTATATACTAAGTTACTGTTTCTGCTGTTGCTAGTTTTCTCCGCAGTTGTATTGGAAGATTCATTTATCCATTTCACAATTCTGTACGATTCAAATTGCTTGTGGAAGTGTTTAGCTAGCTAGTAGAAGATTCATTTCAAGTTCCCTGCCTGATGAGGGAAGTCATGATGTCATTTTATAGCATTAGATTGTTTGATTTGGCTTTTGCATATCGGTTGTCAGACTGGGCTTATTCCTTTGTTGAGGATGTAACGTTAGCATAATAGGCCTTGCGAAGTGTATGTTAGCAGTAACGTTGGTTGCTAACTTGTAGCGCTGTTTCAAGTCACTTGTTTCTAGAAAATTCCTGAGACAAGTTAAAGCACACTGGAGAATTATCTCTATCTCAATTTGAAGACTGTGTATATGACTTGTTATGATGGACACTTTTTGCATTGTAAAATGAGAGACTCAGATTAGTCCAACATCCTTACACATATAATAGACATCAAAAAGCCTTGTGTGTAAGAAAATGTGAGGGCAGTAATGTAACATACGTAAATACAGTCACGGTGAAACCTCTTCTTCAGATTCAGAAGCACCGAGCTCTCGCAAACCTCTCTAAGGACAGATCACAACATTGCACCAACAGGTTAAGTTTGTGCATGTTTATAGATACTCTGTGTATGTATGTGTGTGTGTGTGTGTGTGTGTATGTGTGTGAACTCACTCGAGCTGGGAGAGATCCTCCACCTCATCCACCTCTACAGCTGTTTCGCTGCCTGGCATCAACACCTGAGAGAGAGAGGAGACAAGAGCAGACATGAGTCCACATAACAAGACCCCCATTCAAAAATACTGCCAGTCAGTACCATGGATTTGACATGGCTCTATCCTTGTCACCTTACCTTCTCTCCACTGCCATCTTCCTGTCTAGCTAACATTGAATTAGCTTTCCAAAACAGCAAATGGAGCTTCGTCACAGCCCTTAGTCCTTCATGGTTTAAGGTTTGTTTTTGTTTCTGCACTGTTTCTATCCCTGCTGCTAGTGGTCCACTCATAACCTTTCCACAGCAGGTAACCAATCCACCTGCAGCAGTGCAGCAGTGTGATAGTTGATATAGGCCTACTGCAATCTCATAGCAGCATGCTAGAGTGTGTTGTATGCTCTATTGTACTGGCACAGACTAGGAAATAAATAAACCAGCAGCAAGTCTTTTATGTCCTCTCTTCTTCCATAAACACTGACTGTAAGTGATGAAGTAGAACTGATATGCAGACACTCCAACCATTAGACATTAGACAACCATTGATTCATTTGTCTGAACTGAGGGTAAGGCATGTCTGCATGGGATTAAAATGGCATGGAGAAAAATGCAAGTTGGAATACAAAGTACAGGACATGGTAGAGTAGGAAATTGAGTAAAATGGTGATACTGGTGTGTTATTGCAGGACAACTATGCCAGTCCATAACTGACTTGGTAAGACTTTACTATAATGCAGCATCAGTACCTGTGTGCTGTTGAGTCGACTCTCCAGCATTTCCTGAGTGGGGTCCTCCGACTCCCAGGGGCCCCTGCCATTGTGGGCTGGGACCGTCCTAGCCTGGCCCTCATCCTCATAGACCGTCCACTTGGTTAGCTTCTCCACCGTCTGGTGGGGCAACAGGTTCTCCGTACGCAGCCAGTCCTGAATCATTGAAGTACATTGACAAAACAAGGGAGTTTCAGTCAAACACATGGTCAGAGGAATAAAAATAGTAGAGTAGAAAAGACACAGAATCCTGTGGTATTTGCATAATTCTAAGACTTGTTATTGATTTAATGAGGAATCTGCCAGTTCATCACCAAACATTGATTACTTGATACATACCTGAGGGTCTCCACTCATCCGTGCAGTCCCTGCCCAGTGCACCTCTGGTGGGCCAACAGTATATACCCCCTCCTCACCCATCAGCTGGGCCACTTCCTTGTCTACCTCCTCCTCATAGAAGGTGCCCACTCCTGACAACACCCTGCCTGCCTCCCCAGTCTGAAGGGGCTCAGCGGTGGGCCTGGGTATCCCAGCCGCAGCCTCCCTCTCTGGGTCCGGCCCCCTGGCCCGAGTCGGTCCGGCAGCTATCGTTCCCCCTGAGAGGGACATCTTGGTCAGGTTAATCTGGGAGGAGCCCAGCTTCCCTCTGGCAGCTAGAAGCACACTGACACCATCTTGATTGTCCAGGGCAGCTTTCCTGATCCTATCCTCAGTATCGGATGATCCTTCCGGTGCTGCTGTGCCGACACTGGACCCACCATTCCTGTCTGCTGTCTCTCCACCTGCTGTTAATCCTCCTGGCAAGGACTTCTTGATGGACTTAAGGAGACTGAGGTCTGGTTTGACAGGCAGTACAAGCCTGGCACCTGGTTTAGGGGGTTTGGGCTCTGAGGTGGTTGTGCCTCCTGGTGATCCAGTGCTGGTCGTCGGGGTAGAGGCTGCAGGAGTTGCCTGGGCTATCTTTGCCAGGCCCAGTTTGTTCATCCTGGGGAGCACCACAGCATATTTGGCCTCTACCTCTTTCTCCCCAGCTGGAGCTGCCTCTTCCCCTCCCTCCCCTGCCTTTCCCTGGGGGCCGGCTTTCTCTTTAGCTCTTTTCTCTTCAGAGGAGCTCCTGCTCTTCTTACTGGCCAGGCTGGTTTTAGTGGCAACTCTCATGGCCATCCTGTGTTTGAGGATATTGCCTTTGGATTTTCTGGGCTCCTCTTTCTGTTTTAGGGCCCGAAGCGGGAGCCAGCGGGAGACCCCAATGACTTTGGACCAAGCAGAAACTTTTGTTCTCAAGTTTACCCCCCTTGGCATTTTCTTCTGAATCCAACCAGACACGCGGCGAAGAGTTGTCACACCTTTTCTTCTGCCTATCAAAGGGTCCTTGGCTTTGCTGGACCCTCCATCTGCAGCCTCACTCTCCGATGTTTCCTCATCGGGCTTTGCTAACATCTTACTGGTTCTGTGTCGCACAGATGCCATCTTGAACTTCCCCAAGAGCAAACTCTGTGGCTGGCTTTTGACACTTGCAGCCCCCTGTTGCTCCTCTTTTGCTGGTCCAGGCTCCAGACTGGCTTTGAGGTCTTTACCTTTGGCTTTGAGAAGCATCAGTCGGTTTTGGCCTTTGGAGGCTTTGGACAACATTGGTCCAGCCTCCTCTTCTTCTTCCCCATCTGGATCTGCTTCTGCAGGAGCATTTCTCTCTTTGATGTTCTTTGTTTTGCTGGCTAACAGAAGGAGCTGGGTCTTGCCTTTTGTTTGGTCAACCTTGTTGAAGGAAACACCTTTCAGTGGCTGAACCTCCTCCGGTGCAGGGCTGGGTTTCTCCTCTTTCTGCGGCTTCTTTTTGTTCTTTTTGTCTTCCTTGGCTTTTTGCTTGGCTTCCTTTTCTGCCCTCTGCTTTTCTGCCTTGGCCCTCTGTTTCTCTGCCTTCTCAGCCTGCTTATCTGCCTTTGTTTTTTTAAACATCTTGTATTTCTGCTCTCGTGCAGGCTCCAAGGGACGTAGCGTCACTCTTCGCCGTCTGCAGGCTTTACCAGTCGATGGCTTTTCAGACGTGTCCTCCTGGGTTATCTCCTCGTCTCCACCCTCATCGCTGGTGACTGGCTCGGACCCTTCGACTTCCTTCTTGCTTTCCTCCTCTTCTTCACTGGTGGTGACGGGTTCTTCCTCTGGGTCACTTCTGTCCTTGGCTTCCTCTGAGGGATTTTTGTCCGATTCCTCGTCTGCTGCTGGTTCTTCTGTATCTTTCTGAGTATCTGACGACTCGGCCTCCCCGTCACTGCTCTCCTCGCTCCCCTGCGTCTCAACTGGCTCTTCATTACTCCCCAGCTCCTCCTCCGTCTCATCTTTACTATCTTCCTCTTCCCTCTCATCCACCGAGCTTCCTCCATCACTCTCCGATTTCTCTTCCTCCTCCTCCTCAGTTTCTGTCACCCTGCCACTTCTTTTGTTTCCAGTCTTGGCACAGGGCTTGTTGTTGATCCTTCCTGTTTTGGTTGTGGTCGTCTTAGGAGCGGGTTGGGGTTTGGTGGTTTTATTTACGCCCCCTTTAGTTCTACTGCCATTCTCACTTTGAGGTTGTAATCTACTGTTCACAGTTCGTCCGTTTACCAATTTCTTCCCTGTTGCTTTCTGTGGTTCCTTCTGTTCTATACCTTCCTTTTTACTTTCATCTTTTTTATTCCTTCCCTTACTGTTCACCTCATCTTTCTTCCCCTTCTCCAGAGTTGGTGAATTCCCTCTACCTTTTTGTTTATTGGGCACTTTAGAGGTAGGTTGAGATGCTTTGGAGCCATTCCTTTTTCCATTTTTCTGTTGAATTTCTTTTTTTGCTGCCTCTGCCTTCTGCTTTGTGGCATTTGTTCTACCTTGGGACTTAACCGGTGACATGGCTATTAATTCTTCAGTGTTGAAAATATCTGGGAAATCGTGACATTACCTACAAAATAACAAAATCATGTACATTAGTCTTTATTTTGTAATTTGCGTTCATGTTGATTTACAACTTCGAAAGACAAAGTGTGCAGATTTTCTTTATCTAAATCACTAAATTACACGCTTTGATAGATAAATTAACCACTCAATAAAATGAACGACTAAGGGCAGGAGATAGAATGACATGTCTGTCAAACCGAGTGAAACCAGGTCCTTGGCTCGGTCCATCAGCATTTAGACTAGGTTTCACACATTAAGACCCTGATCCTTGTTCTCAAGCTAAAGACACCCAGGTCAGACCTAGTTTAGACACTACTGACCTATTTTTCCAAAGACAATACTAAATCAAATCTCACATGCCAATACTTCACATGCTTCATGAAAATGACTCCTCCTTTCCCATTGTAATGGCAAACAACAGCCTATCTGTAAGTCCAATCTACCAGGCAGTGAAAGGCAATCTTTAGGTCCACCTAAACGCAGTTGTATAGCCTGTACGCCCTGGGGGGAAAGCAGTGAGAGCTGGTCTCAGTGTAATATGGCTTACCTGGCGTCTCAGGTGAAACCCAGGCATGGCTGGGGGTCTGCAAAGTGCTCCTGCTTGTCCTCAAGAGCTGGTGTCACTGATACACACATAGACATGCTTAGGATGAGTGGGGTGTAGCTACACACCAATCTCCCACCCACTAACATTATACAGGTAGAGACACACTCAACCACACATACAATGCCCACCCAGCAAAGGTTCTCGTGTGTGTTTTATGCATATACACACAATGCCCAGACGACAAAGGTGACCTTGCATGCACGTACACACACGCACGCACAAACACAAAGTGCTTTTTGAATAATTTAACTGTATTTGGCAGGTCATACAGCTCTGCAGCCTTTCATATGGCCAGCTGGTGAATGCTTGGGAGGAAAGGTGAGAGGTGTTGTGTGGAGTGATCGACAATAGGTGTTGAATAGGGGAGAGAGAGAGAGAGAGAGAGAGAGAGAGAGAGAGAGAGAGAGAGAGAGAGAGAGAGAGAGAGAGAGAGAGAGAGAGAGAGAGAGAGAGAGAGAGAGAGCTCATTTCCTTTCCCTCCAGGACAGGGAGATTCCATCAGTGTGTGCTGGAATGCTGGAGCAGTCTCCTATTTCTATTTTACACAATTGACATACCATTTCATACTCGTCCACTGTGCAGAGTAAAACCACACACATCTTAATGTTAATCAGGTGCTGGACAGAATACACAACAGAGCAAAAGTAGAGCACAGACACAGCAAGTTGCTCCCAAACTGTATGAATCAAGGATATTAATAGTTAACTGAAACTAAGATTATAGCTAGGCATGGAAGAAACATTTTAGTAAACAAATTAAAAAAAGCTAATCATAATGGAAAAACTGAAACTAACAGTTTTTTTTTTTTTAAATGAGCCCGATTTCTTTTCAGTTTTAGTCTTTTGCCTTACTGTGAATGAGGTGGAAAAGAATCCCGTCATCATGAATAGGCCCTGATCAACTATCAATATATTATCAATACACTGATTCCTACTGTGCATGTCCAAAAACATTTTGTGTCAGTATGTACACAAAACACCTACTTTTAACATATACAGGCATGACCACTGAAAAGCTAAAAAACTAATCATTTTTGAATATAAAAACTTAACTAAAACAAACGCCATTTGAAAACTAACCGAAATGACAATCAAATTTCAAAATAAAACAAAAATAAAAACTGCTGAAAAGTGTCAAACTATTATAACTCTGGTATGAAATACACAATAAGTTCTTACACCTTGGGAGCAACTTGCAGTGTGTGGACTCTACTTTTATTCTATACTCGTCTACTGTGCAATGTCCTAAATATGCAAACGGTAGGCAATTACTCCCTAACTCCAGGGCAGCAGTTTTGATCCACTGTGACAGGAGCAGGGCATTCAGCCGCCATCATACAGGTCGGCCAACATCTTCAGGTTGGGAATGAAAATGTCCCAGTGAGTCTCTGCTGTGAGCCGGCCCGGCCTCACACAGGCCCTTAGAGAGCTCAGGTTGCAGCGAAGCCACTGTGGCCCGAGGCAATTAGTGGACAAAGCGCCTCATTCCATAATGGATGATCAAAACTCTTGGCTGTGCATGTATGACAACTGATACCTCTTTTATCCACTTCACCGAGGACGACCCAGCTGCGGCTTACACAGACCACGATTATAGCTGGTCTTGTAGAGTAAAACCTCGAAATTGAAAGCCAGCGCTGGTATTTCACAGTATAATCACACAGGCCAAAATGATGGGTTGCGAGTCTAAATATTATGGCTTTTTTCAGATTTCAGCGGGCTTTAAAGAGGGAACGCTAAAACACAACATGCAATACACCAAGGATTGGAATACTCCACAACAGTGGAAATGAACAGTTACAATATGAATGAACAAAATGTCAACACACTTCAAAATAAAGACAGACGCATTCATTCTTGTGAAAAACATGTAATAATTATCCAGCAGGAAACTGTAGTGTGAAGTTACAAATCAAAAAAATTAGGGTTCTTAGACTTAATCATTCACTACAAAAATATATTCTAGGCCACAAATGCTAAAATACCCAGCATTTTGAGAGACAGTACCAAAATATTTCCTTGTAAGATCAGACTAAATAGCAGCCAACCCCAGTTAAAATAGGCCCACTGTTAAACACAGGTACAGATTCATATACATATATATTAAAACATTTGACTACAATATCTTAAAATTACATTCCTAAATTACATTATTCATTGCTGGCGTAAAAAAAAAAACTGGTTTACATAAAAAAAATAATTAAAAACCAAGCCCCATAGAAAGTTGTTCCCCCTAAAAAGTACAGCATTGTGTGCTCCACAGTAGCGGAGAAGTACCTATGGCAGGCAGAGAATGGACGGGAGGGGAGGAGGGATGTGTTAGCAATATAATGCAGCTGTACCAGCGTGGTAATGCTAGAGAAATCCTATTATTAGCTTTGAAAATGACAAGTGAAAGAAAAAAAAAAAAATGCTGGTAACATCAGTGGTAACATAAAACTTCTGCGTCACTCATACAATATTTTTTTGCTCTGGATCATTATTCTTGAAAATGTTTTTTCCCTTGAATAGTTTGTCCGTCTGTGTAGATTTGAGGTTTTGTCAGGATCAATTAAAAAATAAAAAAAAGTAGGCACAAATCACATAGCGATCAAGTTACAAAACATCATTCATCAACATAGAAAAAGCAAAAACAAATTCCCTCCCTATATTCCCTGCGCCTCTGTCCATGTGGGGGGAGAGGGGGGGGGTGAAGGCCAGCGAGATTGTGCAGCAGAGAGAGGTGGCGATCGGACGAATCGCTTCCGCAGGCAAGGCTGAAGTGAAAAGGCTGGTGGTGGAAAAAAAGGCCTTCAGGATGGAAGCGGGCGCGGGCGCTGTTCGAGTCAAAAGAGCTTGATTAAGTGACGTCTGGCAGACCTGAGACGCTGGTTGAGACGTGAATGGCAGTTAATAAGATTCTGTGTGATGAGTGCACAGGTCACGTGTTAGGAATGTGTCGTTAAGTAGCTTCGGATTAAATGGTTTGTGACCGTGCTGCGATGATTAGCCTGGGTGGTGGTGGTACAGTGGCTGGTCTGTAGGCACAGGCGGAGGTCGTCCCCGCTCCCTCTGTCTGGACCAAATGGCAAGTCTCCAAATGGTCTCTTTAGTCCCCCCGGGGTGAACTGCTGACGAGAGCCCTTTGGTAGTTCGCCGGGAGGGGGGGGTGGGGGCAAGGGGAGCCGGGGCGGGCCCAGGAAGTCAGTCTCTGAGGCGAGGGGTCGGGGGTCAGTAGTGGTAGTAGTGTTGGCGTCGGAGTGCCGCGGTACCCTTCAGGCACGTGGATGTCTAGCTCAGTCTGAGGAGGGAGGGACAAAGACAAAAACACTGTAAATAGGCATTATGATATTCAATTACTCATTACTTACCTAGACTATAAAATATTGGCCATTCCAAAACTGTAATGAAATCGTAAGCCCTTTAATAGCAGAAGAAACCACTAGTTCCCAAATTAGTCTCACCTCCATTGCTCAGCACCTTCCCTCCATCTAGAGCACTCTTCACATTATTCTCTAGGAATGATCTGTGGCAGACAGATGACACCTTCCATCAACATGGCTACTGGCTACAGCCATGGCTACAGCAAGCCAACTTGACTAACTAAACACCACGTTCAGCGACCAATATGGATTTTTGAATGGTTTTGGATTGAAGCTGTCGGTAGCAGAAATTTTGACTATTTTCATGCCAAATATTACACGTTTCTCCAAGAATTTTATTCTTGGTAGGGTGGAAAAGCCTCTGAAGCAGCATTTAGACCATCATGGGACACTAAAATTCATCCCAGGATGATGAGGATAATAATAACAACAACATTTCTGCACATGTATGTGGAATCTACATCATACGGTCATGTCCATCATACTGGAAGTGGACATCACTGACACATGACTGCTTTTAGAAGTTGAACCTATTCTGACTGGATATCAGTGGCCGATACTTACGTCTGGTCTCCTTCTAATGACTTCTGGATCTCCTGAAGTACCTCTGCGAGGAAAACAAAACATGATTGTAATCGGCTGGCTTTCTTAAACCAAGCCTATACACTTCATGGATATATTGCACCAATTCAATCACAAAACAGCTGAAACAGTGAGTTAAAATGCAGGTTGTACAAATCATGCGAAGGGATGCTGGTTTGGTAAACACTGCTTTGTGACAAACACAGTACAGGTTTTCAGCTTGCACAATGCTGATGTGGGTGTGTCTGTTACAACAATGGGCGCAGAAAAGCTGACATACCGGTAAGGAGAGGCAGCACACGTTGCAGTAAGGGGAACTCAAGCAAGACTTTCAGGGTTTGAACAACTGCCTCCCTCACGTATGATCTGTCAACTATAATATTTCATACGATCTCTCCTCTGTCTATCTCTCTCTCTCTTGAGTACTCACTCTCATCATTCAGCAAAGCATGCTCCATAACACGTCTAGCAGCGTTTTCTGGAACACACAGGCAGCAGGCAATGAACACAGTCGGTCAGTACAGTCAAGCACAAACAAGGTGTGTGTTTGCATGTATAAACAAACAACAAATTCGCACAAGCACACAGCTGAACAATATCAACCGGAGCGCTACATTTGAAAATGTAGTATTCCGTTAGGCGATGGCACATGCATGTTTGAGTACTTTTTTTGCTTTTAGTACGTCTTGTTAGGGCCTCCACAAACAGATTTTACCTGCATCTTCATTATCTCTTCTGGCATTTCTGGAAGGACAGGAAAGACAACAAGCTCATTAGTAGTGAAAGAAATGATGAGTTTCTAGAGGAATATGAGAAACAACGCATAACAAAGTGCGTATACCTGTGATCAGCTGAAGCTCCGTCAGGCTGTGCTCTGTGTTGGTGGGAGGTGACTGAATGAGGAGGAACTTCCACTAGAGACCGAGGCTCCACCAGGTAGCGGGTGGACAGAGAGAAACGCTCAAACTCCGATGGAGAGATCAGGTAGAAGCCTGAGGGTAGAGGACAGGACAGAGGGGAATTGTGAGAACGGTGGACCGGTGTAGTGAAAATGAAGACCGTCCTGCGGCCAGAAGACTCAGATACTGAATCACTATCAACTCCAAGGGTGCTGTTGTGTTTGTATTAAGTGTGTCTAGGCCTCTCCTCACCCTGCCCGTGCTTGGTGAAGACGCAGGAGGCGATGCCGCTGACGTCCTCTCGGCGGATGCAGGGATACTGCACCTGCATCTTCACCCCCGGCAGCGACACCACGTGGAGGTCGCCCTGATTGGTCAGAACCACCAGGCCGCTCTCGCCGTAGTCCTCCGACCGGCTGCTGCCGAACCAGGCCACGCCCACCCGCCGCACCCGGGAGCCGTCGATGGCCGTCAGCTTCAGCTTCATCTTGGCGCTCACCTTCGGCAGGGTGAAAACCTGGACACGCACAAAGGAATATGGTCCATTTAAGAACTATGAATGCATTAAGTGTGTTTTTTTAAACCGCAGTGCAGTGCAGAATCAGTACTTGTCTATTCACAGTATTTACATGCAATCACAGACTATATGGCAGTTGTTTGGGTACAACCAAACCTAAATCAGTTCAGGTTAAGTGCTTCCCATAGACAACCAGTGTAGTACTGATCAATTCTACAATAGATTTGTAAAAAAAAAATAAAAAGATCATATTGAAGGTTGATGAATAAAGGGCCAATACTGACCCATATATCAGCAAACTGATGTATCAGTAGTCTCGATGCCTGTATGTGTGTGTGTGTCTATGGTGTGTGAGAAGGTTCTGGAGTGTGTGATCCTGACCTTGAACTGTTCCTCAGATATGACCAGCAGGTGGTGGGAGCCCTGCATGTCGGGCGAGCGGGCCAGGTCGTGGGCCACCTCCAGGGGTTCGGGGAGAGGAGCGCCGTGGCCGTCCAGCACCACAATACCGACCACCGGGGCTCTGTGCATCAGCTGGATTTCCTTGGCTGAATGGATGGAGGGAAAGGTGGCAGGGAGAGGAAATGAGAAGAAAAGGACGGGAAGCGAAGGGAAAAGGTGTGAAACCAAGATGCAGGATATGGAGCCAATGTGTTCCTTTTCACAACTAGTCCATTGTTCGAGTGGGAGAACACACACTTGAGCAAACACAAATTGCATATAAAATTGTGTATGTGTGTGTGTTTCTCACCAGGGTGTGCGGTGACGGGGTCGTCTGTTCTGTGCTCCACGGGAGGAAGGCGGAGCATGTAGGCATATACAGAGCCGCCATTGGTCCCTGCCCATAGTGAGGGCGTGTTATGGGAACCTACAACAAAAATAGAGTAAGCATGTCTGGGAAGACTTTGAGGTATTAAAAGTGTAGCTTTCTAGGGAAGCAAAGAAAATCATCTCCTTAAATTGACTGCAATTGTGCAGTAAGATTATGAGTGTCGTTTCAATTGGCTGTTCATTTGCTTTGGTGTTTGTATTTCTGCTTGCCCAGTATGTATTACGTTTTGTCTGTTTTTCTATGCACATTCCTTGTTCCTTGCTTCCATATCCCAAAGTCTAACATTTACCACAACAAGAAAACTTACAACAAAAGGACCCTATATCATTGTTTAAGGGGCTACATTTACTTTCACCTACTAAATAAGTATATGAGGATGTAACTCACTGTCTGAAAGGAAGGTGTCAGCGAAGTAAAGCGTCCGTACGAGGCCGGTGAAGGAGTCGTCTGAGGAACGAGCCTCGATTTTCCTCTGGACAGGAGCCAGCTCCATCTCTGCTAGCTCAGCCTCCAGACGGGCGTTCGCCTCCTGGAGCTAAATCGGAGAGGCAGAGAATGATAGAGATTTGAGAGGAATAAAGATTTAAGGAGATGACGTAAAAAAGAAACAGAACAGAGTAACAACTTGGAAGCAAGGAGAGGGGAAGAGGTTCTCACCATTGTCAGTAATGTTAAGAAGCCCACTTTCAGTCATCACTTCTATTGAGTCTCAATGAAACATATTACATAATAAAAGTGTTGTCACGTCATGTATCTTTCAGTTCGATGTCAAACACCTGCACAGCCATAAAAAAGCGACTCAGTTCAGGGTCCCAAAATACTAAAAGACAAAATGATTGCCAACTTTAGCACCCAGTACCACTTCTTGAGTGCAAATTCGAAAATACTTAAGAATTGCTGTGCACCTTTCAAGAATACGAGTACACCATATTCTCCCAAAACAGCCTGGAAAAATATATGCTTATGTCACAACATGCAAACAGCTTTTGGTAGCTTTAGTTAGCATGTTAGTGGTTTAAGAGAAGCGGATTTTAAATGCGTTTCTCAAAAAAACAAAATATGCAACTTAGGACAAGACAAAGATGTTGTATTTATTGTCAAGGTATGTCATAAAATGTGAATTTTAACATTGCCGTTAATGAGGAGTCTCCTTGTATGGGAATGGCCTGCATCCTCGCCTCCATTTCTATCTATTGCATATTGGCATCTTATCAAACCCAAGTCTTGACAGTGAATTATAATGTGCAAACAGTGCTGGACAGGATGGTTCGCTGCGGTTATTACAGAGATCTACTATAGAGGTTTTGAAGTGTCATGTGCTACCTTGGCAGCGTTGTTGACGTGGTGTTTCCTGAGCGAGACTCGGCTGCGTCGAATCCTCCTGAAGGACTGTCGGAGGGATTTCTTAATACTCTTTACCCTGGACAGAGGGCCCTCCATGGCCAGCTGGTCACTGGGGTTTAGGGTGCACCTACAGACCGGGGGAAACAGTGAGTAATACATACAGCCATGACTGCACAGATGCACATATACCCGCGTTCGTGGTCCATTTCCTATTGAAATTGTTCTCCATCATGCAGAGAAATCAAATAATTTAACCATTCAACTGGAAGGCCTGGGTTCAAGCCCTGCAAGTGTCCACCCTGCTGAAGTGTCCTTGAGCAAGACACTGAATCCCTACCAGCTGTTCTGTAAGTTGAGCCTGACCTCTGACCTCTCTGTGGAGAGAATTTCCCCTTTGTGAATCAATAGTGTATTGCACTTCTCATGGCGATCATGCGCCTGAAAACTCCAGTACTTTTGTGCCGCTGTAGTTGTTTTGGCCATGATTTTGATATTTTGGCCACATGCACTGTAGCATCCTTTTCCACGTAAAGTATAAACCAGCTTTGACACTGCATTTTTTAGGGAACACAAATGTAACTTGTAGCAGCAGTAGCCTAGAGATTAGAGAAGCAGGCTTGTGACAAAAAGGTTGAATCCCTGGCCTGGCTAGGAAAATCTGTATGAGCTGCTGGCCGAGCAGAAGACTGTGGTTGTACTGGTCCACCTCCCAGGTGTGAATGTGGAAGTGTATAAATTTGAAGCAGTGCGTTGCTGGAAAAGACCATACATGCTCAGTAAATTTTCTCTGGATAAATATAGCTTAAATAAAAGATATCTCTGAAACTCATTATCCTTACTTGACGAAGACGTTGTTTTTCTGTTGGTAGTCGTACAGTCCAAAGCCGTGGCTGGTGCCAAAGGCCACCAGTTTCCACTCAGAGTGCAGCATGAGGGCGGTGACCACGGCAGGAGGCTGGCACTGGACCAGGGCGAAGGGCTGGAAGCCTGGAGGAAACAGCACTGGCTCTTCTCGCACATCCAGGCGAGTGTGGCCCTAACCAGGAAGAAAACATCAACAGTTAATGACTGTGATGCAGTCTTTATTGATCATATGACTATATCTCAGTGGCAGTGTGATAATTCTATGTGAGCAAGGATGGCTTTGGTCTGTCAATCTCAGTGTTGGTAACACATTACAGTAATATTACTTTTCCTAGTAACGAGTAGTGTAACAAATAACTATTTCAGTTTCAGTGATAATATTACTGTTACCAAGCCAAAAAAATAGGTTGTTGCTTGCATTATCCCCCCCCTCTGAATATCATATTGCATTTGAATTATCCAAAAACTAGATCCCATCATCACCCCATTTTCATTATGATTATCATCCTTTTACACCGAGCCAGTATAGAAGAGAAATGTCAGGAAACCCTAACCCTTCCCAGTAGTTTTGAGTTTTAATCAGGCAAATGAATGATAAGAACAACAACGCTGTTTTGGTTCCCATGATCACTCACACAGAAGCACAGGAGAGAAAACTGACTTATCCTGATTTCTGAAGTTAAGAGAAGATGCAATCACCAATTTTGGGGGTGTTATGGGAAAGTAATATGACAAGTAGTGCAAGGAATTACTGCTCACAGGGCATAATAAGTGAAGTATTAATATTGTTTTTCAAATACGTAACAAGTAATGAGTAATGTATTGCTTTTTTTGAGTAACCAACACCACTGGTCATTACCTTCCAGCGGAATCCCTCCTGGCCCTGCAGCAAGTCGACCACTTTCGCCTCCACTGTCTGCTCTGCTGCCTCATCATTCAGCTCCAGCACTAGGATCTGGAGAGATGGACACATAAGACCGCATGGCAAGTAGTGAAGAAGCAGAACAACATCCGATTCCTCTGGGAAAACCCTACAGAGATCCAACACATTCTAACTATAGCTTAGAATTCTAAAACACAGTGCTGTCATCCTAAACAAATGCTCACCATCGACATCAAATCGACAACATTGTGATTTACAATTCCTTAAAAGTCCAGAGGCCCAACCATAGTTCAATGATAGTAACCGTTTGTATGCCCAACACAAATGACAGGCACTGGGGCTTTCCACTGTGTTAAGTTTCAGTTATAAAATGTTTAATGGTCATCTCACCTGTCCAGCAGTGCCTGCCACAATCAGATAGCCACTGTATTTACAGAGGTGGATCTTCTGAATGCCCAACCTTGGGTCATCACTGTAGGGATCAAAACAGCCAACCTGGAGGAGAGATGGGAGAAAATAAGGATACTTGCGTCATTATGTTATGTTGATCATAACTAAGGCCAGCAGTTTTTAAAGTTCAGTTGTGTGCGGTGTTGCCTCGAGGAAGCTACTCTTTCTCAATGCCCTTTTCTGTGTTATTGGACAAACATGCACTTTTCGGAAGGTTCTCTGTGTATTGCAAACACACACCTTTCTGAATGGTGGCCACTCTCCTTCAGTGCCCTGGTTCATGTTGTCGTTGGGGTCGGTGTCTGTGTGGAATACGCCAGCTGTGCTTAGCTTATACATGGGATATAGACACACTCCCGATGCGTCCCAGAAACGCACCGTCCCGTCTTCGTGCCTACGGACACAAATACACACAATATTGTTTAAATGGTTGACAGACACTTAAGAAAACATGCTCCAATGGGTGCTTTACTCATGGTACAAAGTCCTGTGAGGAAGGTGTAAAGATTGAGCTGAACTGACCCAGTGAGTAGCAGGTCTCTCTGCGGAGGGTCCGGGGCCATGTTCTGGCCTCCTGTTATTGGCCATGGCTGCAGGGAGAGAGAGGACGACAGGAAGGGAAATGAAAGTCTGACCATAATACCACCTTAATGCCATTTGATCAACAAGAAGTGAAAGAATGTGTCTATGTTTAGGATATAGCATACCATATATGATGAATAGCTTAAGAGTTTGTGGGTATTCTTTCAGTCGTGCACAGGTTTTTGGATGTGTTTAAATGTCTGTGCAGATGCCTAAGAATATGACTACATATCAGCTTCAAGTGGACAGATCAACAGTGTTTCCCATATATTGATTATGCTTAGGGGGCCCACAAAGGTTTGTTATTTATTTCGGGTGCTGTGATGCGTTAACTGGGGTTAAAACAAATTGTTTCTGGTTGATGTAGTTTTCAAAAACAAAGTCAAGCACTGGATGCATGTGAATTCTAACACATGGTACTCGTCAAACAGTACTGAATAGAGAGGCAAAGTCTGAAACATTTGATATTTTGAGGAGATAACCATTTGTAATAAGCTGAATGCTGTATTTGCTTCACAAAGAAAGTGATAATGAGATGGGAGTATAATAGTCAGACAATGCCGCAATACTAAGTAAGCCAATGCTAGCATCATTAGCTTATAAGGATAGTTTAGCTTTATTTGGGGCTAGTGAGCGAACAAAGATATAATTAATTCACCAAATATAATGATAGCCTACTTAGACATATACAAACCCAACTGAAAACTGATTAAAACAACTGTTAAAGAAGTGATCTGCAGTCAAGTCTATTATTATTTGAGAAGAGAACATTTCGCAAGTTTTTAATAAACAGTTTCATAGACATCTGCCCCCCTCCCTGCCACAGTAACCTGCCAACTTGTGGGAAACTCTGGTCAGCCTACCTTTTTGGAGTAGTGTGTGCTCTGCAGCTGTCCGGTGGCGATGACCCTCTCCCATAGTTTGAGGGGGATGGCGGAGACGTGGTGGGAGCAGGTGATGGCTGAGCTGTGCAGGGGAACCAGGTAAGGTGTCTGGATGACTGGCCAGCCGTCCGTCTGCAGGTCTATCACTACCAGCTCCTCCTCGACCAGGACCACCAGCGCACTGGGATCACCTGAAAATGGATGGGACAGAGATATCAGCAACCAATCACACTCGTGATGCAACATATGTACGTGATATGTGAATGTTGTGAAAATGGATTAATCAAGGCCAAAAAAAAAAGTTACAGATGTATGTTGTTTATCTAACAAGAGTTTTAAAAAAATACGCAGCAAACACAATTTGATAATTTGTGCCTCTAAATTAAAGCCCGATTACATTTTGGCTCTAGAGGAGCTCACTGGACCTATTAAGAACGGCTTCCCCACCATATGCGGCTCCTGCAGATCTTTGTTAACCTGGTGCCACAGAAGCAAGATTGAACTAGAGAGAATTGATATGTTGGTTAAGTCCATGTCACTGGAGCATGCTGCTGCCAGAAGTTTTTGTTGTAACAACAGACGGGGATGAAAAGAGCAGCGCACAGAAAGTGAAGGGGAGAAGCATTCCGCCCAAAACTGGCAGGATCAAAGCAATATCTGGATTGTGTTTTAGGGTGGATTTTGACTTTAGGCCCTACATGGTCTAAATAAAATCTATTTCAGAAGTGTAGTTAACATTGTGCATTTCGCCATGTGTGGGTTGGTTGTTTGGTTTGGTGTGCGGTACGTACCTGTGTGCTGTGGTCCGTCTCTGATGGTGAAGAAGTCAATGATCCTGGAGGTGAAATCCAGAGCCACGTGCGTTTTACTGTGGATCACACTGATACAGTGTCTGTCCCCATAGCTGGCCCTGGGCATACCACCGCTGAACAGCAGGAACGGAGGCCTGTACACACACACACACAAATGTAACTTCAAGTTCAGCTCTATTTGCTGAGAGATTAATGTATAACAGTAGGACATGAAAGAGGCCTGTGAAATCAAGTTAAACATTAGAACGGTGGGGTTTGTGGCATAGCAGGTAAACTCACTTTCACTGAGGAAAGACAAGTAGAAAATGTCAATGTCACGAATTAATCTAACTGATATACATGTACGTGAGAGTGAGAGAGAGTGAGAGAGAGAGAGATAGAGAGACAGACAGAGAGAGAGAAAGAAAAGGAGGGGTTGATGGGTGAGTAAATAGAACTTACCCTTCTGCTGTAGGTAGCTGAACAATTTTAGAAATGGCCTTGCAAGGGAAATGTCCTGCAAAGAACAAAGGCAATACATGATCAGCCTCAAGTAAAACATTTTTCATGCCCGACAGTAAAATACAATGTGCAGCGGACGGCTTTTCATCCTCACCGTAAGGAATATCTGACTTCTCCTCCTCATCCTTTGTGTCCTCCCCACCCACTGTCCATCGACAGTAGCTGCCATCACTGTGCGAACTGAGAATATGGCCGCCGTCCTCCGTCCACCACACACTTTCCAGTTGCTATGGAAACGTCGGGATACAGGGAAAATATACAAAGCATACATCAAGATTAAAACATGCCGGCTCCTGCACCGTTCATAACCTCAGTTAACACAGGACTGGCTGGTGTTTTTTCATACCCAACCACCGGGTCACAAGCCTTATATTTGAGTTACAAAACACTTGTGCTGATAAGTCTTGCATAAGCTGCATATCAGGTTTGTTGATAATGCTGCTGAGAGGCGCACCTGTGTAGCAGGGATGTGCTGGACGGCACGCTGCGCCTCTAGATCCCAGATGACCATGAGGCCTCGTCCGTAGCCAATAACAACCTGGTTTGGGTTGACTGGGTTCTCCTGTAAGGCCTCCACATGTTCCAGGTTCCTGCGGCCTATATAGTCATCTGGTACACTGGAGGAGAGAGAGAGAGAGGGGGAGAAAAAGGATAAACAAAGGAAACAGAGAAGAATGAGAGAGTAAGAGAGAACAGAAAGAATGGAGACAGTAGCATCAACATCCTTATTGATCCATAGAGGCCGAGAGTGAGTATGCACAGAGGTGATGTTGTGTTGATGACACAGTGATGCATTGTGTGTGAGAAAGCCGTTTAGTCGGAGAACAATCAATACAAATTTCCGGTTGTTTAGTACACTCATATTCCTGAACCATCCATTTAAAATCCAGCGAACCTCCAGGCTGTTTATTTGCACAGGGACAAGAACAAACCCCACAGAATATGATAAGCAAAAAGCAACACTGCTGAGTGTAACTGTAAGCTTGCATTGTTTATTCAAACCCATGCTTTTATGTCTGAGTGCATCGGGCTGTAGCTGCCTTTTCTCACTTGTCTCATTCACACATTTCTGCATGTGTTCAAGGTTGGGGACACAGTACACGACTGAACAAACTGTAAAAAGACTGAATATCTTGCGAAAACACGAGCTCTCACGCCACTACACCACTGAACCAAAACAAACATGGAGGTTCCTGTATTTTTTCTTTCTCTTGTGCTCAACTCTTATTGGCTATTGCCTGTCTGTTCAGATCTGATTCGTTGACCATGTCACACTACAGGAGGAAGCCAAGACTTGTCAACATCTGACTCATTAAAAAAAACAAAACGTACTTCAACCCTCACATACTTCAAGTTAATCTGTGCATCTGCCGCAACCAGCTCGGTTCGGTCTTGAAAATCAGTTGTGATGCCAAATTGCCAAAATAAACGTTGCGGTGTGGTGTGTTGGTGTCTTCGAGACGCCCACCTGTTGGCAACTTGGTCGAGGCTGATGTTCCTCTCCTCCAGCTCTCTGAAGCCGGGGACCTCAACTACGAAGACGTGGCCTCCTTCTGTCCCCAGCAGCAGCAGCTCTCCTGAGGAGTGGGCCAGCACTGCTGTTACTCTGGTCACACTGGGGGGGGCGCTGATGAGGAGAAGAGGGGGGAGATGAGGTCATTCAGCCACTCACAGCGGAGACGATAAGTAGCTATTGTTTGTATAAGGCATTGTTAACCTTTTGCTGTGATGACTTTAAGAAACTGGGTCAGGTACACAGTGTCTGGGGAAAAAGTGTGTGTGTGTGTGTTTTACCCAGGAGGTCCGGTGAGTGTGAAGCGCCCGATCTCCAATAGTTCAGAAAGTCCCTTGTGGGCTCTCAGAGTCCACATGTGCAGACTGTTGTCGTCCAGCAGAGTCACCAGTTCAACCTAAGCATCAGATAGACACAATGATGTCAATGGGTGAAAAATGGCCTCAAAATGAATTAGCGGATTAATGGAAAATCACACACAAAAACATTTACCGGAAGATACCACTGAATACATTTCCAGGCAAAGTACTCAGCAGCAACTGATTTTTCTGCTCTATGAATAAATGCAACTAAGGCTGATTTTAAAAAGCAGAAATGTTATTGTGTGCGTTGTGCGTGTATATTGTCTTACCTGGTGTGGGAGGAAGTGCACCTGTGTGACCGCAGCATTCTCATCATGTAGACCCATGAACTCCACACCTGGAGCTCCATACCTGAGCAATGGTCAAGGACTGACTGGATATATGATAGAATCAGTCGTATTAGACAAACACACACCGTGATAAAGACGCAGACAAACAACGTGGACTGACGCACACTCTACAAGCGCACACGCTCATACTCTGCTTTCTCTCCCATAGAGAGAGTATAGAGTACTGAACGAAATGTGTTAACCTAGAACTTTCAATAGTTAACAAGTGATAGGTGTAGCAGCAGGGTGATGTAGTGAGCAGGGAGTTTGTCCTTCAACTGCAGGACTCGCGTTCAATCCCCCATTCTGCTGAAGTGTCCTTGAGCAAGACACTGAACCCCTACCAGCTCCAGGAATGCTGTTCTGTAGCCTGTGGAGGGAGGGTAGGGGGGGCAAGAGAAAAGACAACTTCCCTATAAAGCATCACGTTATCTAAGGCTGCATAGAAAAAGAACACGATTCGGTCTGTTCTTTGTGACTTAGCCTGGAGCATCTTGTGCTTTTGCTCATAATATATTCATTCATAGATTTCATTTATTTGTGCCCTGCGATATTTTATCCGGGAACAATCTCCCCCATTGTATGAATGGATTAGTCTAACGAGAGAAGGCACCGAGGTTATCAAAACCAGTGTGTGTTTTCTGTGTGAATGGGAGGAGTGTACTGACTGGCTCCGCCGCACTGTCAATGAGCATAATTGTGTGAAAGGCTACGGAGACACAGACAGACTACAGTGTCTGAGAGTGCCAGGCGGCATTGAGCAACAGCGTGGGAAAATGAAATACCTTAACCAGGTACCCATGTGAGCTACAGACGAGGATTTAGCGGAGTCAGAGCTGCTCATTAGCGCTGCTCTCTCAAGTTCAAACATGACACTCGGATTCCCTCCCTTAAAACCATTTCAAACTCATGTAGTGCTCATACACACACACGCACACACACAAACAAACAGGTAGGTACAGTGAAGGATACAGTTTGATGGCTCCAGAGCGGGTGCCTATGGCCAGGAGCTGCAGGGAGGGACTGTAGCCCAGAGCGCTGGGCTGGTGGGGGAATCCATGCTCCACTGTCTGAATAGCGGAGAGTGGACAGACAGGGAGGTGGGTGAGATCGAGCCATGAGAGCAGAGACAATGACAGGATAGGACAGAGACATGAGATAGGAGCAAAACAGGAGGCAGATAACATAAAGTGGACAAGAAATGGGTGGGGGGATATAGATAAGAAAGAAATATGAATCCCGCTGTCTCAAGTCCACTTTCGGTCACCTCTGACTCCGTCTGTTATCACGCATTTTGAGTTTCAATGAAATGTATAACATAATTCAAGAGTTGTCATTGACATATTTCTGTTTCACTTGTCAGACAACTGCACAACTGTAAAATAAGCGACTTTATTCAGGGTCACAAAATACAAACGGGCCAGTTGTTTAGTTGTTTAAGACAAGTGGATTTTAAATGGTCAAGTATTTCTTTCTATAATATAATGAGAGTGGAGTGGACCAGATAAAGATATTCTAATTATTGTCAGAATACAGGAAAAGCTTCAGTGGTAACATGGCTTCTACCTTCCCCCTCTTTCAAGTCCCCTTTCCGACCTTTCCTGTCAATTGCCATGATTTGACCTGAACTGAGCCTATAATCTTCTGTCTCTCTTACCTTGTTGAACTGGAAGAGTTCCTGTTTGAGTCGGTCTCTCTGGGACTCCTGGCCATGTCGCCTGAACCTCTTCATCCTCTCTCACCACCAGCCTGGAGCCTGCAGGCCCACAAACGACACACTGCCTGGAGGAAAGGGAGAGGACATGAGGGACAGGATCGGGAGAGAAGAACAGGGAGAGAGAGAGAGAGTTAAAGTGGTAATCCTCCAGTTCCTAATGTTTTAAATTTTGTCTCCATCGTTGTTGCCAAGTGGTGATTGCTGTGGTGAACCTCCCAGAGATGACTTGTCAATTGAACAGTGTGGCCAGTACTGTGATATCTTTTTCCTTGGACTTTCTATTGATGAAGTTTGAGTTTCTGTAGGTACTGCCCATGTCTTTGTTCAGCCATGGTGGCTATCACTGCTCATGCCAACTATCCACTTCTATTTGCCAGGAAAGAGCTACCAGATACCGGGTGTTTAGAACAGCAAATGTAAAAGCTTTCATGAACTGGCTATAGGTTGAATCAGTAGAAAACGCAGGTAGTTATTCATATAAAAATTAGCTAAAGGAGGAACCAAAACAAATATTTAAAAAAACTGAACAGTCTGATTATGGAGGCAAGAACAGTCATTCTCTCTTTATTAGTTTTAGATTACAACTTCTGGGAAAAAGGAATGAGACAGAAATAAGAGGGATGACGGAGCATGACAGACCCTGCGACTAAAAAAAAACACTAACTGGTGTTCCTGGAACAGCAACAAAATCAGCAGCAAAGTAAAAATCAAACCAAACCAAAGTCTGTGGAAAGTAGGAACAATGCCTAGAATCCATGGAAACCCAGCTCAGGTAGCTTACTCTGTGCGTGTGTGTGTGTGTTCACTGACAAGACTGATGATGAGAGAAAGGAATTCTACAGGCGGAGTCTGGCCCTTCATCGCTTGTCATGTGTGAACACACACACACTCACACACACACGCACAGTCCCTTCCATGGCTGAGTGGGCGGGGTTCCCCCTTCAGACAAGAGATCAGGGTCAGAGGTCAGTCAGGGCACAACTGAGAGACCATTGTTTTGCCACCGCGCACACACAAACACACACAGTCAGGGTCAACACTGCAAGGAGCGCACACGCCAGCTGATGAAAACACCTGTCACACAACAAGGTGGTTTCCATAGAGGCCACTTCAGAAAGAAAGAAGAAAAGAAAGGAAAGGGGGAAAGGGGGGAGAGAGAGGAAGGAAAAAAATGTCTTCCTTGCATTCTTTCGTTTATCTAGTACGCCTAAGAACTCAACAAATGGAAATAAATCGTGACCCTAAGCATTCAAGGAGCGTTTGAAAAGACGACATTTATCACCCTCCCCCTACGAACAGCTACCAAACAGCTAGAGGCTCTCCACCGTACAGAGAAACAGGCCCACTAAGCTCCATCACGTGAAGGAAAGGTTCAACCACAGAGCGGCATAAAGGCCTCTAAGCCTCATTGTCTCTGCTCTCTGTCTGCTCTCTCAGCCCCATGTCCTCAAAGTTAGCTGGCTCCCTCACCGAGTGACACTAAAGAATGTAAAAAAAAATAAATAAATAAAAAGCAGCGATGAGGGGAAAGTCTGACACGGGAGAACAGGGAAAAAAAATCATAACTACAGGCAGACATATGATCCATAATGTCACAAGTCCATGACAAAGGCCTGAGCTATGAGTCACTATTTTCCGTCTAAAGCAGCTCATTTGTCTCAGTCCAAACCGAGACATAGTTCTGTTATTACCCTCGTATCAACAGTGCTGCCTTTACTCACGGCTGGGCTGGTTCGCACATTTCCCCCGAGTTCAACTTCCTCAAAGAAAAGGACGACAGTAGAGTAGTAGTCAGGCTGTTAGTTATTGGTTTGCAACCTGTAGGCTGTCTGGACTGGTGGGAGTTGGAACTGTTCTACCAGACAGTTGTAATTGGGTCAATGACATGACGCGCATTTTTTGTCCAAACCCATTATTTTCCAAAAACAAAAAAAATTAAAAAAATTAAAAAAATGTAATGACAAACCACTCATTCTATTGAAACACAATTCATCTTTGGAGTTTTGGTGTTTCCAAGCGCAAAAATGTGAGATGGTGCAAACATCTGATATTCACCTACATGAAGAGAATGAAACAGGTAGGGATGGGACTATATCTCATGACACGATTCGATAATTGATATGGGGTTCACGATTCAATACAACCACGATATGATGCAATGAATAAAAGTTCAATGACACCAAAGTCTGACTGTGCAGAATTATGTTAATTTCTAAGACAAATCTTTCTAGCGATGGTATTGGCTTGCTAGAATGTAAACAATTTAAAAATGTCATTACAAAGTGTAAATAATATAATGTGGATGGAGTGCTTATGAAATTGTAATATCACGATTCATCTTTGTGCCCCACGATACGCATTGTCACATTTTTGTATTATTTTTGTACAATATTGAATTTTGATATATTGTCACATCCCTATGAAACTGCGATAAAAATGTAAGCGTATCAATATTATTAGTTTTACACATTTTAGACTCTGCAATAATTCATGCTTTAGGTTGTCAGTAGTGGTAAATAAGACATTGCTTGACGGTTTTTCTTTTTTGCATGTCTGGCATCATGACAATACCAGTTTTAACTTTGAGTCGGCAAAAATAATCAGTCATAATGTAGAATGATGCGACTTCAAATGCTGCACCAACAGAGCAGCCGACATCAATTCTCACTGTGAAGGCAAACACAACTGGAGGTAAATGAACAAGTAAGATGCTTGTTGTTGCAGCAGGTTAAGAGCTTGTAGTCCTTGTAGACACTGTGCGTGTGTGTGTGTGTCCCACGAGAGCCAGCAGAGCAGAAAGAGGGAGCTCAAAGCCATAAGCCCTGCTAACAATGGCAGGGTGGGAGGTCCGCTTCACAAACAGAGGATGGCTTCTGTGGCTTCTTACGGCTACGAGAGGAATCTGCTGATGGAAAGTGAGAATGGCAAGACAACAAACACGTACGCACGCATGTAAACACTCAAGCCAACAGCCAGCATGGAAACCTTGGTTTCATCCAATAAAACAACCGTCACCGCCGTCATCCCCTATAGCAGTGCTACATGTCAAGTGTGAGTTTCTCTCTCCGGTCTTCAGACATCCTAAGCCTACAGTCGGTTCACTCCAAGGAGATTAATTGCAGGCTTTCAAATAACTTGACAGACATTGGAGCACAGCTTAACCAGTCATTAAATGCACTGAAGTGTTATTCCCAGACCAGCTACTTATCAGGGGCCTGGCTGCGAGTGAACATCACAATTAGCCGGACTGGAGCAATGTTTAATGCTGTCAGTTGTGACAGCTGGATCAACCTCCGCTGTTTGCTTCCTCTCTCCACAAACTCAGGGTTGGTAGGCAAGTTACAGCTGTGGGCCATGGGTGAGCCAGAGCTGAGCTCACCAGACATCAGGGCGACAATTACAGATTTTTTCAGAAAGTTAGACCACTCAAACGTCAGAGTACACTATGGATTTTGTATATCTCTGAGACACATGCATTTCACCGGTCAGAGCACATGAGCAGCCAAGAGCAACACCCCTGGAGCAGGTAGCAGTTCAGTGTTTTGCTCAGAGGTATGTTGACAGGGATGGACACACTGCTGCAGGGACCAAATCTTAAGACCTTGCTTTTAGGAGATGGGCGTTCTAACCACCAGGTCAACAATGTGATATGTCAAGCCACACAAACATACTGGAAAGCCAGTCGCTATGGAAGAAGCAAATGAGGGGTTTCATTGTAGAAAAATGTTGCCATCTGAAATTTAAACACACGCAATTCTGTCCTCAAAAAAAGAGCCTTTTGTAAGCCAAGATTATAAGACAGTGGCGGTCAGTGGCATAGGCAATATAGGTAGTCGCCTAAGGTGGTAGGCTGCCTTCTGTGAGGACAGGAGCACTCTGTCAACTCGGGGGCTGGGGAGGGGTATCATGAGCAATCACAAACAAGGAGTTTCACAGGTGAGAGAAGAATATCCTCTTGCTGCATTGTGAAGAGGTCAAACGCTTCAGGTGTACAAAAAGAAAAGAGAAGTGTTCTAAAGACAGGAGGTATGTCATGTCATCATGGGCATTTCTATAAAAAGGTGATGGTTACGATTTTGAAGTGTAAATAAATTGTTCATTGATTGCTTGCTAGCCAACCTATAGGTAGCTTGATGTATGGTTGGATGCGCTTAGCTAGCACCCAGTTCAAAAACATAGTACCAGTAGTTTTTAGGTTAATTCATTAAATAGAAATGGTTCCACGTTGAAAGGCATTGCTACCTTACTTCTCTATATCAGATAACGAGGCATCATTTTTGCAAACACACATGAACTTTTGGTTTAACTAGGGCCTCATTGATTTCTGTCAATTGTACTGTAATGTTGAATGTAATAATTCTTTGACGTTTTCCAATCCACTGTTTTTCATATTTGCAATGAGGTTACATTGTTTACTACCATTGATGCTATTCACGTCTACATTTACTGGAAAGATAGAAGGTTCTCAGGCTAATGATTAAATGATAGCTAGTGGTGGGTCAAGGGATTATAAGAATGTAGTGTAATTTGTATTGGTATCACTTGAGGACAGATTTTTTTAAGTTCTACAAGCAATAGTCAATGGTTGGGTGGTGGTGACGGAGGGGGAGGGGGCTCTTCATGATCTCGCCTAGGGCACCAAATAAGCCAGGGCTGTTATAAGAGGACTGCTAACTATACTAATAATAACCTATATTGTACTTTACTTTAATGCCAAAAATCATTTTCTAATAACTGGTTTGAATTATTGAAATTTGATAGCTTATTTTGGAAAACAAAACCTCAGAGAACTATGACTGAGTCACTCATGGATATTGTCACTCAGCATTTTTGAGGTTAGCCATATTGTAGGGGAAAAACAGCAAAATTGTCAACGATTAACATTTCCACAGTGAGACAGATTTGGCGGCGAATAATGTGGATAGTATGTCTCAGTACACACACAAGCTCCATTCGCGTTTCCAAGCCTGT
This sequence comes from Centroberyx gerrardi, assembly GCF_048128805.1. NCBI lineage: Eukaryota > Metazoa > Chordata > Actinopteri > Beryciformes > Berycidae > Centroberyx > Centroberyx gerrardi. Next base: position 4,198,015 of record NC_136016.1, on the reverse strand, counting down.
GGACACTGTTATTCATGTTACAAGGAAGTCCCAAGAGAAATGCCTCTCAGCTTTAAGTCAATGAGAAAAACAATGGCAGTCAGAAGTGAGTGACACAGAAACAGAGCAGATGAGGCCTATTTCAGTCAAACTAACTGAACAATCCTGTCCTAGTTTTACTCTGAGCAAGATATGGATTTTCCCAGGAATTTCAGTTGGCCAGAGAAGTGCAATGAACTTGAGTTTAGAAACAGGTTGCACTAAATGACACTGGACGCTCCCTTTGTCGGTACTTTGGTTGCACTGTTTGATCTGCCAACAGTGAGTTCGTCCCTGAGCAAAGTAAGGCAATATATTCACATTTGATATCAAATGCCACAGTTGTATTCACAACACTCACTTGAAATTGGTTCTCTCAGCTAGCAAGATACCATGTGCTGTCTTTTTTTACCACAGTTCACTGATGTCATCAAATTCCCAGCGTATCAACCAAGCCATCTAAGTTGAGGGGGAGTCAATGGAGGGAAAAAAATCTGCATAAACATGCCTGGACACGGCAACAACAATCTCAAGAGGAAGAAACTAGACCAGCAGTGCTGCAAAGAGGATTGCATCTCTCAACAACATAGCTAACATACTCCTTTAGAGTCAGAATGAGTGGCCAGGAAATGCCTGGCATCCAAAATATTCTACTTGGTCTTATGCAATCGGCAGCTATGTCAGCACTTGCTGCAAGAGATGAAAAAAAGGCGCAATACTAATCAGCCCCTCCCATAATAATGTCATGACAAACTCAACTTAAGTTCATGTTCATGGTGTCAAAAAGTGAAGCTATGAAATAACCATATTCACACGGATGGAGAAGAACCTCTTTGATGACTACAATTAGATACTGCAGACAGAGAAAATTGGCTTGCAAACATGGTCTGTCATGGTGTGATCACAAAATCAGTGACTTCAGTTGTGACTACACCTCTCTCTCTCTCTCTCTCTCCACCTAGTATTCCACTATTCTTCCATCCATCCATGCAGGTGTCTGATCATCATACTACAAAGTTTCCTTCCACACTCTAGAAACAGGTTGTTGACAAGGCAACAAGGAAAAGGGGATGGGTACAGTCTGACACCTCGCTGTGATCCTCAACTGGACATCACTGGGCTATTCTTGGTGGTGGTGATGATGACTCCTCTCACACTCAGCATCAAATGATATGGTGTGATTGGTGTCACATCAGTACAGTGAGGAGAGGGAGGGGGTGTCTCAGCAGGATGAAGTGGAAAGCTCCGGTTGTCTTTAAAACAAAGCTGACACTTGGATAAGACCAAGTAGTGGGAGGGTGGGGGGGTGTGAAATAGAAATTGCTTTCCCGTGTTTTCAGACAAAAGAATGCAGCTAATAAGAAAGCCCAGAAGGAGGAGTCTTTATCGTGACCACTACAACCAACATTACAGAGATGCTTCCTACCGCAGCTCTTCTTCTGCACTGTCCTGTACACAACAGAAATGAGATCTTGTCAGTTTTGGGTGTGGCTGGCAGGATGTCATGTCCCCCACCAACTCACCCCCTCTTTCCTGTAATCAGAACCAAACAGAGCCAGAGGGAGGGGGGTCCAGGAGCACAAAGTTTACACTGGCCAGAGTCAGCTCCTCACTGACAGTGGGTAAATTAGGCTATTTTGGCTTTAGCCTACGTGCACTTCATTGACATCATGATCATATTGACAAAATGTGATACTGGTATCTCACAAGTTATGGACTTGATTATTATTAGAAATTGTGACAAGCTACGGCTGCACAATTATTCGTAGTATTCGTCATCATATCAAATTTGAGTCAATATTACTGACCCAGAAATAGGCAACTTGTGCTGCAGCAAGTGTAGATCATTGTATATCATGATTTTTGTTTCCATGATTAAAAAACATGTAATTTGGCGATATTGAATTGTTTGTTATATTTCCATTATATTTTTCAATTCCCAGTGCGATATATCAAGCTCTTCCATTATGCATGACCAGTCACAACCTTTGAATGTGCAACGTGCACACACGTGTCAACAGTTAAGATGGAGAAGCAGGCAGAGAAACCTTACACAGACCATCTTTGGAAAAACAGAGCAACAAGCAAAGTGAAAAAGAATGGATCGGCCTCAACGCTGGAGAGGAAAATCCTTCTCCCGAGTCTGAACGTGAAAACATTGTTTTAGTTCCAAAAAGTGGATTATCTATCATTTGGAGATACTATGATTTTAAACCAGATGACCACAAACAAGTGCAGATTCTGTGCAAAGTTTACTGTGCCCTTACTGCGCTTTTTTAATTTTATTACACTCTTATTTTATTTATTTTATTTCATTTAAGTAAAATATTAAATATTAAGTAAAATACAGTGGCTCATTACAGGCTGTGCATGTATATTGCATTTCTTGCTTCATTTTATTATTTAAATATTGTAAATAAGGAGCTCAATAAGCGTGACAGTAAGAGTGACAGACTTTCTAGCTGCTACTACTTTGAGAAACACTACACAAAAAGCGAATAGGTTCAAAAATATAAATGTTATGATGCATAAGTTCAATAAAATAATTGTGTTTCCTTAAACCGAGAAATAATAATGATTAAACATCGTGATCACAATATTTAGCAAAATAATTGGGATTATAATTTTTGCCATAATCATCATGCAGCCCTATGACAATGGTGCTTTAAGCCTTCTTCTAGCATGGATCTGAAGTTTGCAAAAATAATGCATCATTTAGCTGTGTATACAGGCTTATCCACTCTAGTTAAATGAAACGTCATTGATCCCCCTAGCAAGATTAGATGAATTAGGCATTGTCCTGCATTCTGATGCATCGTTTGCAGAGCCTAAGAAGAGTTACACTTTGGGGAAAGAGTCTGTTTTACTGCATTTCTACTTCCTATCCAGCCTCATTAGTAAACCACAGACAAAGCTTCTTCTCCTGCTTGATAATGTGTTCCACATTGGCAGAGTTACAGCAGGACTCAAGTTAACAGTTAACAGCGCTAAACAGCATGACAGTCTGAGCCGGAGCGTTCTGTTTGAGAAGTTTACAAGTGAGGCGTGCCTCTTGGACATCTTGTCACCCGTGCGAGGTTGGATAAATTTACTTTCCTGTTCAAAGTGAAAGCCATGTGAGAAAGCCTTTGAACCTCCCGAATGCTCAGAGACATAGCAAATCTTTGGAAACAAGCTCTTACCAAAAGCAGGTTTGCTTTTTCCCCCACATTGTTTCTACAACTAAAATAACTGCGCAATGGAATGCTTTTTTTCAAGGCTATTCTTCTTAGATATATTGTAAACTCAGCAGGTAAAGGCTTCTTTCTGGCTTGCCCTACATTTGGGAGGGGCATTTATTTTGCCTCCATAGTAGTTTCAGGTGGACTTTACCATGCAGGTGGAATGGCACTAGGTCTGCAGAGAACAAAGGCTTTTTGTTTGGCTAGCCTTGCACTGATGCAGGTGGGAGCTGGAAGGACACTGCCTGACTGTCCTTCAACAGTATCCTGTCCAGATTATAGGAGACATTCCTGCTACTTGTCCTAAACAGTCTGTTGGCCAACTCGTACACGTTTGGCCTCTCAAAGCCAATAATGGTAATATTGTAAGAGGCAGGGGATGAGGTCATATTTGCAGGGGTTGATACAATAGCATGCATTACACATAAGGTGACAAACAACTGGCTCACTTCACTGTTCAAAAATACAGTAACAGGTAGTGTTGGTAGAGTGAAGAGAATGTGAAACAGGCCGTGTAGTAGAAGTGTCAAACTCTCCACATTATTATTGTTATATTATGAAGGTTGAGGTCAGATTGTTGTCTTCCGGTTGTGAATTTCCCTGAAACTGGACAAACCGGTGTGACAGTTCTTCACCACACACACACACACCATACCCACGCCCCCTCCCCAAACACACAATTACTCACGATGAAACCAGACCGTTGACTCAAAAGGCTTACCAACACAGGAGCAGAGGAGACACACCTTGCTGAAGTTACGTTTCTGTAATTATGCAATAGCAAGCATAAGTACTTACTGACATGGTTACAGGTCTGAATTCACTGGAAAAGACACGGTTTCGTTACACCATTAGTTAAGACTCCAAATCAGTTGATTTGCTGCTTTTCTGTTCTGAAGCCAAGTCTAAATGAATGGATTTAAATAGTTTCCACGCTGCCGAACAAGCAGGCTAGCAAGCGAGCTAATGCTAAGCTAGTTAAGGTTAGCTGGCTTTGATTGGGTGGCTTGCTTACTGTTGATTTACTAGTAAACGTCAAGCTAGCCAGCGGTTAGCTAGAGCCGATACGTTACATTCTCTCCTATAAGGCGAGAAGTCATGCCCAAACCCCTTCAAAAATCTGTCAGTTTGATGTTGACTTGTTTATCGGCAAACACACACACCTCGTAGAACGTGACTTACGACCTTTCACAAGGCATTATAATATTATGGTACATTCGGCAATGCAAGTGATCCACCAAGCAGCATTTTACTTCAATACAATATCAACTGTATGAATTGGTTCACACTGCTCGCAACCGCCCTCCAGTGTGTATTTCGGTGGCAAAACAGTGTGGAATAACAGGCGAACCAATTATTTAAGTTGGAATTCTATTGAAATAATTGCTGCTTGGTGGATTATATGTATGCCGAATTCAAGAGTGAATCCTAACTATTTACACCAGGTCTTAAGTCGTGTTCTAAGAAGTGTGCACATTTGTCGATATGCTAGCCAAAATTAAATTGCCAGATTTTGAATACCATGTCGGTGCTAAAGGTTAGCCACTTAGCCAGCGACTAGGAATCCTAACGTTAAGTAAAATGTCTGGCTAATCAACCAACTTCAGCTTGAGTTGCAGCCGTTCAGGTGTTAAACACACACGACATAGGTGGCTCTGCTGAACAGGCTAGTTTAACTAACTAACTGGCTGGCTCACAGACAAACACCTGTGGGCGACAGCTCTCGGTAACTTGAAGTGTGGGCCCTCCTCCCAACTCACCTGACTCCAAACGGCCGTTGCTTAGCCGATGTCCAACGTTTACGGCCGCTGGTTAGTTTTAAACCTCCGGTCAGTATCCGGCGTTTTAGTTGGCTAGGAATGCTCTGCTTGTCCAAACTGAAAGAAAACGAGACCGAACAGAAACCACAGATTCTCGGGGTGTCGACAGCCACGTATTTACCGATAAAATATCTCGTCTGAGGACCGCTTTAAAAACTAAAAGTAAGTCTGCCGCTCTCTCGCTTCCCACCGCTGCGGCAGCGTCGGTGTTTCCTGCTAGGCTAAACTTGACTGTTTTAGAAACTCCTCCCTTATGCTGCCTTCAGGTGCACCTCATAAACTCCTACTTCCAACTCTGGAGTGGTAAAAACAAAAACGACTTGTCGGTGTATTCAAGCGATTCTGGTCCAAAATAACAGTAGCAAAAGTGTTTCTTTAGTGGAAAACCAAACCACAGAGCCAGTTTGTGCTGCAGCAGCAGAATGACGATGAGAAAATGTGCCCCGGGCATGTAATTGATGCATAAATTAACATGCCCAAAATACATGAAAACTAAACAATAAACAGAATGAAAATAGAAGCATATAAAAATACTAAGTATTTAACATGGAATGACAAACAATAATATATAATAAAACACATCACTTTTACCATGTAATGCAATGTATGATGTTGTATGGAGAAAGTTGCGCCAAATTCCATTCACAATCAGGCAATTTAATGTGGGCTTGAGTGGTGGTAAACATACACACCTTTAGAACATAACTTAAGATCTTTTATGAATCGTTAGTGTCCACTGGCAAGTTGTGCATACACATGATCCACCTTGTGGCACTTAATTTCAGTAAAGATTTAACGTTTAGAATTGGTGCCTGATACCGCTAAAATACACTGTGAGGGAAGAGAACACTTTGTTGGGTAGGTGTTGGGTAGTTAATGTGAGAATTCCGTTATTTCCGATAGCATTTGAAGGCAGCACCCCAGCAGGATGAATTCCCTTTCTACAGCATAGCAAACTTGAAATCCAAGAGGAAGTTTAACAAAAACATTTATTAAGCCAAATATTCCTCATTGTCAAAGGCAATGTGTTACAACAGTATTTCAAAAATAATAGTTATTTAATCAGTAGACGTTTGTTAGAGTAATATGCAAATAAACATGAAATTTAGCCTACAATTTAACAATACATCATAGTCGAAATTATACCGTTTTTTAATTAAGACATTGAAGAATTAGATAATTGAGAAAAACATGTTATATAAGTAATGAAAAAACAAAATTAGAGCTTGATTCATTTGTTTATCAAGGCACTTTTCATACAGTCTGCCTTACAAACAACTTAAGTCTGCATCAGAGCAAATCATTCAAGCTCATTTTATTTTCATTTCACAGTGATCATTTCAATTTAAAAAGGCTGTCTGAGAAAAAATAACTTCAATTTGTAAATGCCTGTCGAGAGGAATGCATCTTTTAGAGCGAATGGCACTGGTGGCAGCAGTATTCCAGGTCAGGACAGACTGAGAACCCGAGCTCCCTCTGAAGGAACAGTGATGTAGAAAGTTGGGCTTCCACTGTATCGCTCCTGTTTAGGAAAAAAACAACACATTGCCAGTGAGTGCATAAAACATATTTATACTGAATAACATATTTGTAAAAAGACTACATCTGAGTGTTATAAGTGTTATACCTTTATCTGACTGTACTGATGTTTCATTATGTGTGTAACCATTTTTATTTTTTATGAGCAGACTGTCCATACATGGAGGTTGCAGAGCCGTTCGTGCTCATCTCATCTCTTCACCGCCCAGGAAGGAGGTTCGAGGAGGCGACAAGAGGAAGGAGCCGCAGGGCTTGTCTTCCTAACCAGCCGCCTTTCCTCTCCAACCGACACATCTTTTCCTCTTACACACTTCCTTTACTACGACTTCCTCCTTTCTAAAATTACATACGCGATGCATAACTCATCTGACTTCACCTACGCGAGTATCTCATTTAAAACGGCAAGTGGGTGGAGAGGAAAAAAATGTAATGGTGTTTATAGGATTAATAATAGTTTTTGTAAACAATCCGAGACAGATGGACAGACATCGAGGCAGGAAGAAAATGCCTCTTTAAGGATTTACTGCTCATTTTCTGTAATCCCTTTCATTTCCGTATTACAGAGTTAAGTTATTAGGTCGTATATTCTTTGTTAAAAATTAGATATTATTTAAAGAACTGAAGTCCTAAGGGTAATGGGTTAAAGCTGGGACTATTAGCAACCGTCCATAGTTGTCAACTCGTCATGTTCTGGTGTTGTATGTTGTTTGTTTTCTTGGCCGTGGCCTCAGCACTTGACCAGCCGGAGCGAGGTGCAGTGAAGAATGTCCGCGGGGTCGGGCGTCACCGAATCAACTTTGAACCCTTCGGCCAGCGACGCCGTCAGCAGCTCCTCCACGAAACGCTGCATGTCTGTGATTTCGCAGGGGCTTCGGTGCGTGCCGATGACGTCGTCGGCGTGAGCCTGCGTGACCTCGGGGTCGGAGACGGTTAGCCCCCGGTAGCGCTGCTTGTCGTACTGGTCCTGCGGTAGTTCGTCGGGCCGGGGCACCCACTCCAGTTTCAGCCGGTTCTGCCTCGGGTTGCAGAGGTGCGGGGTGGCGGGACCCTGGGGCGTCCGGTAGGAGAACCGCTCGCAAAGCAGAGCCAGGAAGGCCCTCCAGGTACAAAAGAGGTCAACGGTGAAGACTCGCACGGAGCATGTGCGGAGCTCGTAGTTCTCCGGCCCGCGGCGCAAGTTAAAGTGGAGGACGCGGACCTGGAATGAGATGGTACAACATGCTGACGACACGTTCTGCAGGGTGTACACAAACAAAGAACTGCTCCTTCCATGTCCTTGAATGTGCACTTTGTTTTCCACATAACTCAAATGATATGCATAGGGTTTTTCAAGGCCGATGTTTTTAGAATTAAGCTGCCAATAGGAAATACTTTGTGCCAGTATTCAATATCTTTAAACTTGGCCAGTTCATGCCAAAAAGTTCCAAGTATTAATTTTTGCCCCAGACAATTTCATTCTTCTCACAGTGGAAAAGCCTCTTAAACAGCATGAATGCAGGTTAAGGTCTTTCCACAGACAACCAGTGTAGTATTGATCAATTCTACAACAAATATGTAATCAGACAAGCTGCATCATATCAGAGGTGGACTACAATGACTGGCCAATACCTGATTTTTGAATAAAAGACCAATATCGGCATGATACATCAAACTGATATGTTGATCTAACCCTAATGCACACACCTTGCAGTCAACGTCCACCATCAGCATGGCTCCTAGCGGCCCTCCTCTCAGGCTGAGTGGCACCGACGCCTCGAAGCGGCGGATCTCCTCCAGCAGGGGGCGTATCTGGAAGAAATCCGCCTCTCGCCGCAGCAGCGCAAGCTCGGAAAAGCCGTCCGGCAAATCCAGGGAGCTGGAGCGCAGGTAATTCAGAATGTGCCGGAACACTTTGCCGTCGCGGTCGATGAAAACGTTTCCCCGCTTGTCCCTGAGCGCGGGGACCTGTCCGGTGAACATGGCACCTAGCATCGAGTCGCGGCAGCGCGTCAGAGTGTCTAGGGTCGTGGTGTAGATTTCTCCACCTACGTTCAACGACACCGGGTCCTGGAGAGAGTTGCTGTTGCTGTCCGGTGAGTTGAGGTTCAGCATCTTTGGAGGCACGGGGATGCCGAAGCTGGGATTGTTATGATCCTACAAAGCCTTTTCAACGCTGGGGTTTGACGGCCTTTGTGCCTCGTCTCTGCTGTGGATGCTGTTGTAGTGAGGACAAGGATCCTTCTGCGCTGGTCAGGAATGCTGCGGACTGAGGGATGTGGAAGTTTCAAGGGTTTCTTTTGTCTCCGGGAAAGACTCTCTTCCTTTGACAGTCGGCAAGGCAAAGCAGTAGCCGGGATACGGAAAGATGTAAGGAAATCTGCCAAGTCTGCTTCCAAAGCTGAAGATTTATAAAACCTGTGTACCAAACCCATAAAGGCCTCTGTTCTTTTGCTCCTCTCTATTGCGTGAAAGCAAACTTATCATCTTCGCAATTCCTTTGGGTTTCATTTGCAGATGTTTCCCCATGATTTTCTGTGATTAAATTTACATCCTTGTTGATATCTCTCCTGTAGGATTGTGGATGGTGTCAGTGCTGCTAGCCAACAGCAGGCCTATTGCATAAGCCCAGTCTGACTGTGTTAAAGCAGAAAGGCAGCGAGGGCCACAGTGACCAGACCAGCATGCTAATAACGGGACACTTCTGGCTCCGTCTCTACGGAGCTCGCTTTTATTCTCAGCTCATACCCCCGATCTCTCTCTCGCACACACACACACACACACACACTCTGGGGCTGTCTGGGCAAGACACGGGGGACTGGGCAATTTGTCTGAAATGCCCCCCTTAAAGTGACAGCCATAGCAATGAAAAGTGCTTTTTATCTCCAGCGAACAAATGAACAATGCCCGACTGAATTACCCTTCGGAACGCAAATATTTTCCTGAAGATAAAGAGAAAAAGTGGATTGGAGTAAATAACAGCAAACGGACTTCTCGTACATGCTGTATCATGTTGCACCACAGCAGAGGAGGATGAGAAAAGCTCAGACTGGAACAACACTGTGAGTGCACAGTGGATATCACAATTCTACACACCCTTTCAAATTTTCTAGGTTTTATTGCCTTAGGGCCTGAAATGAAAACCCATTAAATCAAATGACAAGACATCAAAAACAAGGTAAAAACAAATGGCTACTATTTCTGAATGTATTAAAAATGGAAATCTAAAACACCTTGATTGTGTAAAGTATGCGTACAATTTAAGCAATATTTAGTAGAAGCAGCTTTTTCTTTGATTACAGCAGTAAATCTGTTTGAATAAGTCTCTACCAACTTACCACATCTGGATTAAAGAATTTTTGTATATTCACGTTCATCCTTATATGCTACATAAACTTGATCCGTTTATGGTGTGTGTGTGTGTGCACGTGTGGATACTAACCTGTATGTGGAGTATAGCCCTATCAATGGCATGTGCCTGCAGCAAGGTAACAGTGCATCCACCGAATCCTCCACCTGTCATCCGGCTACCAAACACCCCCTCCACCTCCATGGCTGCAGAGACCAGCTCATCCAGCTCCCTGCAGCTCACCTCGTACAAATCTCTGACAGAGGGACAATGCACCGTGTTGTCGTACGTAAACATTCTCATCGAAAAAAGGTCGCTGGGTTAAACGGAATCACAACCCTACCTGAGGGAGTTGTGGCTCTCCACCATGAGTTTGCCAAACTCTTTGTAGGTGCCTCTCCTCAGGGCTTCGGCAGCTTGGACAGTTCTTTCTATCTCCTCAATCACGTGACGAGCTCTACGATAGGTCATATCGTCCAGCCGGTGCCTTGCCTCTGAGAGAAGGTAAAAACACTAAGTTAGCTTGCTTTTAGATATGGTGGGACAGGACAGGACCACATCAATGGAATGGAACAGGATGACTTCATACCCTCCAGGTCCTTCATGGTAGCATCCCTGAGACTAGCCTTTCCCAAGATGGAGGCGGCCTCCTCACACTGTCTGCGTCTGGTGGGGTACTCGCTGCCAGTCAGAGAGTGCTTGACGTTGGAGTTGGTGATGAGGATGACCAGGCCCGGGTCTGCCAGCGGAACTGGGGTCGCCTCCAGGGACCTGAGTAAATGACAAAGAAGTAACTGATAACTGTGGAAATAAAGCCTGTAGTGTTTCCTCTGTGTGTCTATTTTTTTTGCCAATACATGCCAAGGCTAACATAAAAAAGACATAAGACACAACAGACCCAAACTTCTACATGTTATTGAACACTTTCTAAGCGGCTTATTGTTGACCTTTCCATTACCTGCAGTCGATGAGCAAAGCATGAGCCTCCCTGCCCAGAACAGACACAAACTGGTCCATGATGCCACAGGGCATGCCAGCGTGGGTGTGTTCTGCCTGCTGACATGCCACTGCCTTCGCCACCTTGTCTCCATCATCTGTGGAAAAGGGCAAGCAAAGAGGTAGAATGGCTATCAAAGATCCAGGCTCATACTCATGTAAACAAAACCATTATAGATTATAGAGGTTAGGTAACTAAAGTACTCATGATCAATGGCAGCAAACCACCAATTTAACATCAAGCAATATCAGTATTTATGTGAAATTTCGACCAATATATCGGATCAATATTGGCCTTTTATTGAAAATTAGATATCAGTAGTGGTCTAAGCCTAGTCTCTGACCTGGGTTGAGCTGCTGTAGGAATGTGTAGAAAGCCACCTCTAGAGAGGCTGAGCTGGACAGACCTCCTCCCAGGGGGACAGTGCTGGCTATCACCGCCCTGAACCCCGGGACAGGGGGAGCTGAAGGACAAGAGAGACAGAGAAAATACACCAAATTAACCAAATGTTACGACTATCTCTGGTGTCCAACCAAGGAAGCGTTACAAGTGCATCAGGTAGTATCTTTGAGATCAACAAGCTTCTACTGTATGTTCTCATGCATTTTCAAAGGACTGTGTCATGATCCACTGTATGACTATGAGATATGAAAAATTGAGATATCCACCATTTGACATCTCCTCATCAGCTTCAGGTTTTTTTTATTATAGTGTAATGGATATGGTCATCGCTCTTTGTTTACCCCTGTAATGCTGCACAACGCCCTTCACATAGTTTGCCCAGCTGGGTAGCCCTGGAGACAGAGGTGAGCCATCGTTGGGCAGGTTAAAGTCCACCCTCCTGGGCTCCTCCACATCCTTAGCTGCTGTTACTATGGTCGCGCCCTGGCCAGAGGTTCGACTCCCCACCACCACTGTCACCAGGGGCAGCGCCTGACACACATAACAGAGACACACACATTCAGATGGGTAGCTAGCCCAACCTTTGTGTATGGAGAGAATTCACACCAAACTCCGTGCTTATCGGCTAAAACCTAGTAGAACATAACTTAAGTCCTTGTACAAATCCTTAGGGTCTTCTGTTAAATTCATACAAGTGGCCCGCCAAGCAGCACTTCATTTCAATAAAGTCTCAGTTTTTTTAATTGGTTCACAATTAAACCATCGTGGTGTATTTTGGTGGAAGGTTCCTGGCAAAACAGGGAAACCAATTTGTAAAGATGATTTTTTATTTAAATACGTGCTGCTTGGTGTATTGGATGCACGCTGACTTGAAGAGTGTCTCCTAAAGATTTGGAAACTGTCTGGAGTTATATTTTATGAGAAAAGTACATTTAGTGATAAGCAAGGCAACTTTAAACTGCCAGATTATTTAAGGAAGTTTGGCGTGAAGTTCATTCTACACCAGAGAACGTGGGTAGCTACTGATAGTATGATTACTGCTCAAAAAGCCAAAGAGCCTTTATGATGCTCAGAGACAGACTGCCAGTTTGTATTATCTCCATTTGAAATATAAGGAACAACACAATCAATACTTCCGCGTAGATTCAGACACACAGTAACCGTCGCCTTTGATTTGCCACTGAGCGAAAACTTTTGATCATGTTCTGTTACCATTGGTAGTACGAATCCATTGTTGTAGTCAGTGTGCTCCCCTATCAGGTTGACTCTTCCAGGGGCACACACCGCCACCTGAGGAGCCTCTCCCCCGAACACCTGCTCGTACACACGCCGAGCCTCCGCAACAACCTCGGACACAACCGGAACGGGACTGGCCATTGAGATAAATAGACGTGGTACAAATTCCAACACGCACGTTCAAACTATTATCATATTACTGTGAGTCGAGAGAAACGTGCGTGCCAGTTTTATCTCCGAATTATCTAACAAACTGAGACGGAAAGAAGCGACTAGAAATGCTAAGTGTTAACGATAGATGTAGTGAAGAAATGTTGCTTTATGACATTTGTCAGGTGATTTACTTCCTGCTTGGAGCGTGCTGCGAGGCTCTGATTGGTGGAGACGCGTCACATGACACATTGGGACGACTAGGTCTAGGGAAAAGGCTATTTAAACTCATTTTATTATGATTTTACAGTATTACTCTGAATACGGAGAAAGGTGTTTCGTTTGAATCATGATGACAAACACATTTACGCACAATTTTTACATACAGTTCACTGTTTTAGTTTATATATATTGGGTCAACCCCATTGCGACATATAGGGGGATTAGCTCAAATGGTAGAGCGCTCGCTTAGCATGCGAGAGGTAGCGGGATCGATGCCCGCATCCTCCAATGTTTTTCGTTTTTTCCACTATATTTATTGTACTGGGCATTAATGGTTATTACAAAATAGTCCCCCATATTGGATTTAGATATCTTGAAAGACTCTCAGCATGCCAGAGCTAGTATCATCCTTCATATCACTTTTTAAAGCTTATTTTTAAAGACTTTCTTTTATGCAATGTGTTTTCTCTTATTCTTTATACTATGTTATTGTTTTTACCTTCTACGCTTGTCTTTTCTTTTAACTTGTGGTATCTGTTTGTTGCCACTTGTTTTACATTATGGACATGATGTTTAGTTGTTTTTTTTTATTTGATCACTTTATAAGCTCTGTTTTAAAGAGGTACTATACAAAGAGTTTATATTATTATTATTATTGTTGTTGTTGTTATTATTAGTATTATTATTAGTAGTAGTAGTATAGAACTTTGTAGTGGAAAGTATGGAGTATCTCTATACAACTCATGAACTGTGGCTCCCTCTGGTGTTCACAGTCCCACACTGTTTGGATATGTAAATAATGCGCCTCTTAAACAAAAGGTTTCGGTTCGAGTCCCGCACCAGCCCGCATGTCCATCCCGTCCAAGTGTCCTTGAGCAAGACACTGAACCACCCTTGCTGGTTATAAGTTCCTCTGGACTCCCAGGTCAACATGGACTGATCCAAGGGAGTCTGCAAGTGACAAACTCCTATCATGTGGCTCCATAGGATACACACTAATATTTTGACTGGCTTCCATTCAGTGAAAACTATGGACGTGGAAACCTCACAACTAGACAACATCTTCTGCAATATGACACTGATTTAACTGGAACGCATATCCCCCACGAAAAGTACACAACTCAACCCCCCACACACTCCCACTTCACACAGCAGTGGACCTCTCTCTTTGCGAGTAGACCGAACTATTACTGTCCTGGGGGATGAAGGTCTTCATAATCTGGCACAGCCTGCACGGAGCCCTGTTCACCAGCCTCACGAGGTGCCTCCTGAAGTTCTCCCCGACAAACACGTACAGGACGGGGTTGAGGCAGCTGTGAGAGTAGGCGATGGCCTCGGTGGCCTGTATCGCCCGCCTGATGGCCTTGCTGCTGTCGCATTCCGTATAAACGTGCAGCAGCTCCAAGGCTTTGAAGAGCATTGCGACATTGTAGGGCACCCAGCAGCAGAAGAACACGGCCACCACTATGAGAACCAAGTGAATGGCCTGTTTCTTGGATGACTGGCTGCACAGGAGCCTCCGAATGATGTGGGCGTAGCAGAAACCCATGATGGCCATCGGGATCAACAAGCCGAGAACGTTCATTTTGAAAAGGCCGAAGATGCTCCAGAAGTGCCTGCCGGGTGCTAAGGTACCAGCTTTGGAGTATAAAGGAGCGCAGAATTTATACATATTACCGTCTTTCTTTCGAGACTCCTGTACTTCAAGAAAGCTCAGGTCAGGAAAAGAAGCCGTAAATCCGGCCACCCAGGTAACAGCGGCCGCAAGAATCCCAACGGAGCGCGTCCGTACCCGCAGAGCGTACACCGTATGAACTATAGCCAGGTACCTGTCAATGCTCATAAGGGTGATGAAGAAGATCCCGCTGTAAAACCCGATATAGTGGGCACCCAGGACCGCCTTGCACATGCCGTCCCCGAATAACCACTGGTCGCGGGCTTGGTGGGCGAGGAAGGGAAGGGAACACACCAGGAGGAGGTCGGCGAAGGCCAGGTTGAGGAGGCAGACGTCGGTCATGCTGCGGAGGCGTACCCCGCAGACGATGACCCAGATGACCATAGCGTTGCCCAGGAGGCCCACGATGAAGAAGACGGAGTAGAGGACGGGGAGATAGTGGGCCCCGTGGCTCTCGTACACACACCGCCCCAGCTCATCGTCAGCGAAGCTGTTGTAGTCCCAGTAAGCATAGTCAGTGGTGTTCTCGCTGAAAGGTTCCTGGGTAGAGCTGGGAGAGAAATAGAGGAGCGAGCCAGCAGGAAAGACAGATGAATGATTAGGGAAGTTTCCAGTATTTCAGATCAGTTTTTTTTAGGTTAAAAAAAGTATGACTATAGCAGGAAATACCAGATTGTTGTGCTTCAGCAATCTACATCCATGTTCCTTCTCCTCCATTACTTCCATTTCTTTTCATACTCATACATTCCTGTCATATTGTCGCACAACTACAAATGCGAAGCACGCACAAAGATAATTTTGTAAGTGTCAAAGCTGTACAGTTACTTACAGCATTCATTATATTAGTTCGTTTTAATTCATTTCCAAGCATTTACATGGTATGTATCCTCTGAGTGGAGGAATAAAGGAAACAAAACGAACAAACGGGAAAGGAAAGGAAAAAAAGGAAGGAAAAAAAGGAACCAGACAAACAATTACTTGGCAGTGAGGTAGGACAGGATTAGACAGAGTGCAGAAAAGACTAAGAGGAGTAAGAGGAGTAAGAGAGACTAAGAGGACACACTAACAGGATAGGGACAGACAAGATACAGACGGACAGACATGACAGACTTTAACTGATTGTGATCTGTGTGTGTGTGTGTGTATAGATTTAATAGGTTTATATCTTACCCATATGAGTATTCTGTGGATGAATTCTCCCTGACAGTACCGACGACAGCAGCGATGGTCGTGGCCATGTTATTCCACCTGGAAGTCATTAAAAACATGACCTACTTACGGAGAAGAATGCCATCCTGCTGATGTGTATCACTGTTACGCTGCACACACCCTGGATAGCATGTTTAGTCTAGTGTCAGATTCATTTTTAATTCTGATACAGCTTGAAGTATACTAGCCCATACCCGGGGATGTGCGCGCCACAACTCCGAGCAGACTTGCCAAAAATGCGCATAAACAGCGTAAATTTGGGAAAATGGAAAAATCAGCTCCGTCAGTCCAAGTTTTCTTCTTATTAAACTTACACAAGTTTGTATGAACGTGAACTGAGTCCTGAAAATTATACCATATAGACCTCAGCAGAGAAGTAGTTATTATGGAAATATTCATGTGCTAAATGCAGATTAAGCATTCATGGAAGTGCAATATCAAATTTACTAAATAATGTATTGTGCACTTAAACTTGAGGGGGGAATTGGGGAGGTTCTGTCTCTGTTAAAGCAGAAGAAATATTGATTAGCTAGTTCAAAAAAAGTGATTGTTTAAAAGTCGTATGGTTGCATCACTCATAGTCGTCTCATATTACAAAATACAGCACATAATTATACAGAGGCATATTGCTGTCTTATGTATAGACTTGGTGAGTTGTATAGACATTTACAACTTACTGACATCTCTCCTCAAACAAAAGTGAAAAAGTCTCACCTCTCAGTGCTGTTAACCAGATAATTGCTGGTGGTGTTCATCTTGAATCACACTATATTGAGATACAAGACCAAATCAAACAGATGCTCTACTGCGCATCCAGTTGGAATGTGCCCTCTACCCGGCTAACTCGCCTTTTACTGCCTTGGTGTGACAACTGAACTTTCTCTGAAGCTCTTCTGAAAGAATGCACGAAGGTTTTGCAACACTCCCATCCCCTAACCACGGCATTAGCCAAACAGCACTCTCATGGGTGGGCTGAGGGCTTACATATGCTACAGATCTATGGTTAGACACTTCCTGAAACTCTATTGCTTTTACTTTGTTTCATCCGAAAGCCTATGCTTGCGGGTAGGTGAGTAACCAACCACAAGTCCACAATCTGCAAGCTTTGGAACCATGCAAGCTGACTCTGACCAGGCCTGCAGGCACACGAGCACACAGCTGGTGGCTTGCACGGAGCTTTGTTTGTGTTGTCTGTGTTTATCACTTGGAGAGAGATGAAGAAGTGACAGTGAAGTGCCAATGCCAATGTGTAGGGGCAAGCTCTGCCTAATGCCTGAGACCTTTCCTGAGGTCTGGCTAGCTCACAGAGCTCCACATCTTTCAGATCTCCACATCTTTCAGATCTCCACATCTTTCATGCACCATTTTGATTCAGTCAGCAATTGAGTTCTAGTTCGAGTGTAAGTATTTGTTTGTTTATTTATACAGCCCGTCTTCACATAAAAGACTTCAGAGAATGAGCCTTACTAGATCTAACTGATCAACAATCAACCAGAGAACAGAATGATATAGGACAAACATCAGGAAGAGCAAGATACACAAAAACAGATTATAGCAAGACATAACATGCAGCTAGACTTTTAACAAAACCCCATTTGATGAGATTTTGTCTCTCCGCCCCAAATCTGAGAATACTTTTATTGTTAGATATGATTTTGATCCAGAATCCCATGACTGTCTGTATTGTAGGTAGAGAGATAACAGTGAAACTATGATCAAAACAGTCATTCTTCTACATTCTCTAATTGTGTTAACTATTTGTAAATTAAATAATGCTGAAGTTTAACAATTCATCAATTTGCTGGGGACCCCCTGGAACCCCCTCAAGGACTGCTGGTGGTCCCCGGACCCCACGTTGAGAACCACTGATCTAGATAGTTATGGTAGCCAATACACTCATTAACAGACACACAGACACAGGGGTGTAGCACATTAATGAATCCTTTACTCAAATTTGCCAGCTGAATGGGACTTTGAAGAGCACATTTTGTTTTAAGGCAGGTACTGTAGTACTGTTGCCTATTCAAACCAACGATCTGTATTTACATTTAAAATAATAATTATAATAATTATAATAATAATAATAATAATAATAATAATGATAAGATATTGTAAACTATATCCAAACCCTACATACAAACAGCTGACTGTCCACTGCCTTGCTCTTATTTGAAGGAGCCAAACACATGCCTACGCCTGTCATTAACAGAAATGAACTGTTGGCATATTTGTTTTACATCAGTGTTGTCCAGTGTGGCACACATCAGCATTGTTCAGTCTCACTTGTGACATGTAGGCTACTTACGGTCGTCACCCGTCACAGACGCACGCGACATGGTACTTAAATAAACTAACTTTAATGGCTAAACACAACTGTTACTAATATAAAATAGGATGGAGTCTTCACTCGCATGCTCGCCGGTAGGCGGAGCTTTGGCTCTTCTTGCCCACAGCATTTCATACGTTAGCAAGAAATGGCAAAGCCAATCAGCGATTTTTTGGGGGGTTAGGGAGGCGGTGTCACGCCAATTTTTATCCGGGTGACACAATAACATTCTAAAACAGCTGTTATACTAAAGTTTCGTTACAGCGTCCGTTGCTATGCCGACACGGGACACCAATGCACTACACCAATGCAGCGGGACTCGTAGTAGAGAACGCTATCTGTTAACATTGACTACAAGGGCGGATATTTCATTTCACTGTTGGGGGGGACAATAAACAGAAAAATTTCTCAAGAGCAATTCCTGAAGGGGACACCAAAGGTGCCGCCAAAAGTACTGTTGTATTAAATGTATATAGAGGTCCATTATGAAACATTTCCATAAGCACTTCATTCCTTTCTTATGAAGATTTTATCAAATTGCCTTTGATATTACTGGGGTCTTTCTACTTGGCGTTTCGGTGCACTGAAAAATGATCGGATGTCTGTTTTTCTTTTCTCTGCCATTTTAACTGACCTGGCTGGCTGACAAATAGACACACACACACACACACACACACACACACACACACACACACACACACACACAGCATGCAGGTTATTTACAGTAGTAGGTGAGATGCAACACCCATTAACTGAACTAAAGCTAATATATGCCTAATTAGATTTAGTTTTCCCGAAAAAGCAGATCTCTAATGTTTTGCTGTCAATGTGTAAAAGTCCAGAACGCTATGAAGCCTGCCAGAAACTTACTTATATTTTAACATAATGTTTGTTGTAATTATGTCTTTTTTATTAATTAAGTCTTCATTTATTTCCAAAATTATGAACAAAATAACATAGTGGCAGCCATTTTACATGCAGTAAGAAAAAAATAATATACTTAGAACCTAATTACATAGGGTAAGTTAATCTTAAATATTATATTATAGAAATATTACTGTTACCATCTACAAAAGATAAAGTATTTTGGTATGAAATCCCGCATTTTAATTTAACCAAGTATCCTGTATCATAAATACATGTCTGGCATTTGTAACAAACCAAACCGCTTGAAAATCGGTCGAAAATTCAGTGAGTTATGATGATTTTAATTGTGGATAGACCTCCTGCCTCCATACACATACATGCATTAGGAGACGCGGCTGCTCCGTACCAACACGCTGACGCACAAGATTCAACCGCGAGGTAACGGAACAAAATGTAGTCTGGTTACAATTGTGAATGTGTTTTATTCTATTGAGTGGTAGAAGTAAAGAAAAATGTCTGACACATCCTTTGTTTTAAGTTAACCTCAGCTACTTACTGGAGGTCTGCCACCACTGACACACTTCGAGAGATCCTCCACACACACTCGTACCGAGGGCTAATGTGTGTGTGGGGGGGTTCGGGGAGGCAGGTAGGCAGTGGACCAAACCACTGTGAGGCATATGAGGGGGGGACTCAATCTTTCGAAACTTAAAAACGCATTGTTTTGCGTCTATAATTATCACAAGTGCTTTCAATGCATATTATTATATTATTTAAAATTATATAGTTATGTTTACAATGATATATTGCGGGGGACAACTCTCTGTTAGTCCCAGGAAGGGGGGGTCCGGACCCCCCTGTCCCCCCCGTGATTTCCGCCCCTGCTTGGTACACCCACAAAGTTTTGGCTTGTGTAGCAAGTGGCCTCACTGCTGGACCGGCCTCAAATACAGTCACAGAGGGAGGCTGCATAGGCAGATTACTATTATTACTGATTTCTTCAAGCGACTAAGAATTATTTTTACATGATAAAACATCAAATTAAATGTGTATATATTACATGTACATTAATATATCATACTGTTAGAAATTGTATCAGAACTTATATTTGTCTGAGCATCCCAGGATAGGTGAGGGACGGGTTGTTTTACCTGGTGTGTGGTGAAAAATATATATTGTATCTCAGTAGTAAGGCACTACTGAGAAATACACCAATGACTAAAAGGTGTGACAACATACCCTGCTCTCCCCTACATGTTCTGCATATGTAGCCTATTTACATATGCAATATATGTCCAAAATGCACTGTGCTTATCTCGTTTGTGACTGGTATAGATTTAACAAGGGAAATCAATAAGGGATAGTGGCTTTTACCTGGATTCACCCATGGATTCACCTCATTAGTGTAGCCTACTTCATAAAAGGAAAAGAAGAAGTATCTCGAATATTTCCTACATTTTGAGCAGTGCAGGAGGGCTGCCAAAAGCACACCAAGACTCAAACACAAAACCCATACCAGACAAATTATCTAGGCTACTACATTGTTTGGAGCCATTTCAACATATAACAACAGTTTAAAATGGCTCCAAACAATGTACCGGACAGAAATATTGAAGGATATATTTCTGTCTGTTGGTTTGTTTTGGAGCATCCACATGTTGGGCGAGGTAGAAGTAGAAAAAATAGCAAGAAGGCGTTGCTCATAACAGTGCTATTTCGTAGAAAAGAGAAGAAACAGACTACAGTATAAATTAAATACAAAACTGACCTGGAAAACCTACAGTCGTGCCAATGTTATACCCGACCTTCTCTGTTTTAGTTTTGGTTTTGGCGTTGTCTCTGTGTTCCGCTATTTTTTCCAAGACTAACCTAGGAACGTCTCCGATTGGCTGAACGAATCCGTCTGTCCAGAAAAAATTCACCTGGGCTGAACTTTCTGTCCGTCGTCATCCCTCTGGATAACGGACAGCTCTCATTGAAAATGAACTGAAATGAACGTACGGGGACAGACACAGCGGATCAGTGTGGCCGCATAGTCAGCCAGACTCATTTACTTTGGTTCTTTATTAATAATAATATTAATCAAAAGTAGCAATATTGTATATTTGCCACTGAGGCTTTTATTTTGAATTTTCTTTTACCGGAAGCCGTGTATTTATTGTGGCATGCTTGACACTGGCCAAGGGAAAATCAGTCGGGAAACGCGAAGATTATTATCAAGTGGATTTGACAAGTATAAGAATGAGTCAGTAGGATTTTTGGGGCCAAAGTAAGTTGTTATTTTAAATGGTGTAAATGTATCCAGGTCTTGTGTTGTAGTCATTTAGCCTTCGTGGAGACTTTGCGGTCTTTGTGCTCCAGGTCACAGAGTGACCGTGTCATCTCTGCTCACTGTCACTTGTCGGATCACGTTATAGAGATATCTTTTTAAAAACAATAAAAACAAATCATATTATTCCTAAACCTGGAAAATGTCTTTGGCCTAACTTTTTTCCGTGCTAAATCGCAGGTGATAATGATATCCACAGGGTTTAGGAGCAGCAGTGGAATTGAGTGTCCAGGATATTGTGGATATCATTTGAACTTGGATCATCACAATCAAAGTGCCACAGTTACAACAATGATGGAGGCCAGCAAACCGCCTACAGGGTAAGTCGTTATTGGCAATTATTGACCGAAATTTGCAACATTTGTCTACATTTGCCTCTTACACTTTAGGCTACTTAAAAAATCTTTCCAAATAGGTTATGACCTTATTGTAACTACCCTAATTATTTGGAAAGATTTTTGAAGTAGCCTAGTCTATAAACTATGTGTAGCCTAGCTTAAATCACAGTCGTTGGATGTGTTCGGAACCGCATACTAACGTACTGCCTACTACATACTCAATGAGTATGTACTGTATACTGCCTACTAAATATGAAATTAAGTATGCCATTACCAGCAGACTGTTCACATTGAAGTATACAGCCAAGTATCCCAGAATGCATTTCGCACCAGCCGGCAGCGATAGCGGGGATTTTAAAGCAGGCTAAAAGGTGTTGTAATTTTGGCTCTATGACTGTTAATATGTCACTTTATTAAGTTTTAATTTTTTTTCAGGCGAGAAAGTACCCACGTAGATTCCCAATATGTGGTCAGTTTATCCAAATAACGCCTGTTTGGAAATCTGCACCGACGTTTTCGGAGATCTGAGGAGCCGCCTATGGCAGCCGCTGGCCGGGACCAGCCGGTCATCCAGTGCCGGCGGCACGAGGGGGCATTGGGGGGCAATGCCTGTCCAAATGGGCTTTTGTGCCCCCCCAAATTTGAAGCCTAGAAGGTACTAAAATAAAACACACAAGATTTCTGAGCATTTATACTTTATATTTACATTTATATTTATATTTATTACATTTACGCTATTCTACTCATTATTTCGGCTGCTGCCCTAATAATATAGATAGGAGGATGCGGTCAAGCTCATATTATTCCATTGCGCATGCGTTTGAGATCAGAGCTGCCACACAGTCAGAAACACAGCCTCTGATTGGTCGACAAGTCAGGAACACAGCCTCTGATTGGTCAACAGACTCAACCCAAGGCATCGTGGAATTGCTAGACTAGTGGACGGCTAACAACAACAATAACTGTTTTCAACACGGAAAAATGGATAAATAATCACAGAAGACATTCAGTGTTGGATTTATCATTATGGATTTATTTTACAAAGTCTCCAAAAAGACACTGCTGTTCAAGGCTGGATTACAAAGCTTCTGGAAGGGATACGATCGCACCGGAGCCCTCAACGGTTAGCTTCTGGGCAAAATAAAGTAAGTCTCTCATGCAGCGTTCCAGACATATTTAGTATGTCATAATCTCGGTGTGATCGCCCCCTTATTCTGGCGGTTTTTAGGCGTGCATAAAAGTTAAAATATTCTCAACTTTTCAGCGCAAGGCGCGGAGTCGCACCGCTGGTCAATGTCACATTTGGGCCAGGCAGCCAATCAAATCAAGCAGAAGGCAGGCTTTCCTTCCTGTTTTGATGCGGTTTGATGTGGTAGGAATGGTGGGACACTGGCAAACAGATGAAAGCTGATATTAGCGGTCTTTAACCCGGTCGCACACGCAGCCCTGCTCCACAGGCGCACCAAGCTGTTTTGCCCGACCGCGGTCTGCCTAGGCATTTTTGACGCGGCTGCGCCTGTAGCGACGTTTCTCGGTGTGATCGCCCCCATATACGACATCGTTGACCTGAGGGGGTTAAAATACATAATATAGCCTACAATATAGTAGGCTACAAGTTATATATTAGTGTCGTTGTATTTTAGCATGGTAAAGCAAATTGGTCCATTTGGACGGGAGACGTGCAGCAGCAGTAAATAAATCAATGCGCATTATAAAAAATATAAACATTGTAAATTTGCAGAGAAACCCTTATTAACAAGAGGCGTTTTGCTTATGCAAAGAAATAAATCTATTTAAACGAGATATTTGCTTGCCACAAAACAATTCTGTGAACTGACAAAGAATTAAATTAATAAACTTTGTTAGTGAAATATCGTTCAAAAAGTGTAAACTAATGGCGTTCTATTATGATTTTAATTATGTTACGTTGAAAAATCATTGTGCCCCCCCGAGAAAATGTAATGCCCGTCCACGAATTTGTTTCTCCCGCCGGGCCTGCGGTCATCTCAGCTGCTAGCAGCCCGACTCCTGAGCTGATCGGCCGGTCAACGTCCGTCGTCATACCGGGGAGAACATGATTCGATGAACTGGTCTGTGCAGCTCTTTGGTGATTAGACCTCTGGCTCTAATGTCTCCGTAGTATTTTGATATATGATATAATTCCTTTTGGAAGATAAATGTTGGTCTCACAGAAGAAATCTAACAATTGTAGCTGCCACATTAGTTTGAATGTAAAGTGAAGCTTCATGTTTTTACTGGACAGAACAACAGCGCTGCCTCTTTGGCTCTATATGTACAGATATCACCACATTTCAATAAATATAAATGTATTAAAATGGCCTGGTAACTGGTGAATTGACTTGCATCAATTTATATAATGATCATATTTATTTATCACTTTTCAGAGAAATGTTCTCTGGTTAGTATCTATATTATTCGTTAATGTTAATATTGATGTGAACATGTTACAAAACTTTTCTATTCTTTTGCTCATGGCAACTTACCTCTGAAAGCTTCGGATCTAAACATTGATTGAGAAACAAGAACCTCCCGAGAAAGATGATTAGCCGAATTAAAAACTGATTGTTAGTTAAACTATCAGTCAGCTAGTGAGCTGACTGATAGTTTCAGTCAGCTCACTAGCTCCCAGTATATTAATGTGATGTGAACAGTTGAGATGAGAGAAAAAGTGAGAATCTTCTTAAATTACAATCTCTTATAGCATCAGAACACTGACAGACTCATGAATAAATTAATCTTTAAAGTGATCATTTAATCTTCATGCATCAAACACATTTCTAAAAGTGAAAAAGGCCTCATTACATGATCATAGAAATTGATACAGTATGTTTGATCATCAATAGATATATAAACAAATAAGTAACTAATAAGCAAAATAAATAGTAATAAATCATTTAATAGACAAATAAATTATAAGAATAAATAGTCAATCTAAATAATTTCATAAATATCCTTTACAGGTTGTTGCAAGAGGGCCATACTGCAGGGTAAATCCTCATGTTCCCCTGTTGTGCCTCTATTTCGGGGAAGGTGACCTCAGGAAGGACTTCCGTCTGTCAAGGCCAACAATGGAGAACCTAATCCTTCTACTACAGGGGGACACCGACCATGGATGGGGGAAGGCATTTGAGGTTCTTGTAATTGTGTACTGGTTGGCTAGTGCCACATCCTACAGGGTTGTGTCAGAGGCCTTTGACATTCCCCGCACCACGTGTCACGACATGGTGCACCGGGTCAGCAAGGGCATCCAAGGCATGTTTAGGAGGCTGATCCGCTTCCCCAACAGGGATGAGCTGGAGGAAATCGGGGCTGGGTTCCGGCAGCTGTCTGGTTCCCCAGCTTTCAGCAATGTGGCAGGGAGCATAGATGGGTGCCATGTTCACATTGTACCACCTGGACGGTTTGCGGCGGACTACTTCAACCGGAAACTCTTCCACTCCATCCAGTTTCAAGCCGTCTGTGACCACAAGGGTCGCTTTCTGGATGTCCACGTGGGCTTCCCTGGCAGTGTGCAGGATACCAGGGTCCTCAGGTGCAGCCCCTTGTATGTGCACCAGCTGTACCCACCTCCAGGATGGTGCCTCATAGGTGACGGAGGGTATCCCTGCTTGGCTCAACCCATTTGCCTGATGACCCCATTCCGTGAGCCTGTCCGGAATGTTGTTGAGGGCAGGTACAACACAAGGCTGTCCAGGGCAAGGTGTGTGGTGGAGAGGGCATTTGGGGTGCTGAAGACCAGGTGGCGCTCCATCTTTTTGAAAGCGCTAGAGGTGAAGGTGGGGTTTGTGTCGGAGGTCATTATTGACTGCCTTTTCCTCCACAACCTCTGCATCGGGAATGGGGACATTTTGGAGCCTGACGAAGATGGTGATGGTGATGATGGGGATGACTGTGACGAAGCCAATGAGCCACTCCAGCGGTCTGGGGACACCCTCAGAAGCAGGCTCGCAGCTGCAGTGTCTGCTCCAAATGACCGGATCCCTGTACTGCAGGAACATGATTATTGTTAAGTTTTTATTTATTTTAACCTTTACCCAGGGAGTTGTCTGATTTTCCTCATTTCAATTTCAATGTTATCCAACCCTGGTGAATACATGTACATAGTTGTAGTAAAGTTGGTAAAGATTTTTTTTTTTATTCTTAAACAATTTATTATAACAGATCCACAATCGCAAAGCTTCACACATCATATTTATTATGATTGATTATTCACACATCATATTTTTTAAGTCCAGTTGTTATTATTGTGGTTTCTGTTAATGTAGCAGTGGCGCTCCCACCTGAACATTGATAAAGAAAACACTGACAAAATTGTAATCTTTTTTTCTTTTATTTTTTTTGCAAAAATGACTGTAAAAGTAACATTATTCTTTCCTCCCTGGCTTGACTCTCCCTCTCCCTCTCCTCTCTTTCTCGCCATTCCTCCCTAGCTCTGGTGTCCATCCACTCTCTCCACTCTCTCTCCCTCCTCTCACTGTGCCTTCTCTCTTCTTCTCTCCTTTCTCTCTCCCTCTTCTCTCTCCAGTGCCTCTCTCTCTTTCTTCTCCTCCCTTTCTTCCACTCGGTGTTCCTTCTCCTCCTCTCTCTCCTCAAACTCCCCTAAGGAACGTGAGCCACTCCGACTCACGTTTCCTCTTAGCTGGAGTGCTAAATTCCTACTCTGGAGGAGAGACCACTGCTGCAGGGGTTGGTGCCATGGCTGAGGAGATGAGGTTTGGTGGGGTTATGGATGGTCTTTGCCCCATCACCTCATCCATGGTATCAAACCACTTCCAGTTTGCAGCAGTGGCCTCTCCTCCCTCAGTGCTCACACCCGTGCGAGGTGCCTTCAGTTCCTACAAAACAACATACAAAAAGGTCATCTGATAATCATTATTTAGCTAAACTTTTCACCACTAGTCATATACTCTGTGATTAAATTAGGGAAACCAGGGGAAAAAAATTGGATATGGGATAAACATAATGGACTGCATTGTTTTAACAAATTGTAGATATTACCCAGCACTGACTTTGCCTGATTATTTTGGAAAAAAAAACGAAAACACTTCCACTTGCGTGCACTCTATCACTCTGTACATGATATCTGAAAAGCCAGGGACTGTTTGGTATTCAGATTCACAGTCAGCGATGCACTTGAATCAATAAGGGAAAAAAAAAACACATGGACGGGAAGTGCAGTACATCATCCAGGAATAATTAAACTGACATTATGCATTGTTGGAAAGCAGTAGGTGATTTGCTCAGGTGGTAAAGTGATGTTTCCCCATAGAGTCTCCTTAAATCAGTTAACAAGTGGGATTCATGTAAAGAAAAAAGCATCGCCCTCATCTCCATGAAGTGATATAATGTCACTATAAACTCACACCCTAAGTCCTTATATGAATATTATAATGATTTTTTCATGTGCAGAGTGATAGAGTGCACGCAAGTGGAAGTGTTTTCATTCCCTAATGCAATATGTGTGGTTTGGAATTTTTTTTTGCAGTCAATAGTTCCAAAACGCAGTGATTCTATCCTCAAAAAAACATATTTAACCTTAATAGTAATGTGCTTTATTTTGTAGGAGTAGGTGATGATTTTTGTTAAAAAATGGTGAATGGTGAATATCTCATTTATTCAAGTATTGGTAGAAAGGAGAGAAGTTTGTATGTTGACTTCTCTTTGGAAGATGAATAAGAGATAAAAGAACAGACTATGAGCTTCACTGCCCTCCATGTTAAGTCATGCTAAAACAATGACACATTTAGCTTATGTTAGCCCAATGTTTTTGACTGTGCATTATCTATCATTTGTAGCAGTACGATCAAGTAAGAATGTATCATGTCTTAGTTAGTGGACAAGCCCAAATATCCTTTCTTAGGCCCACTGACCAGGGTGAATAACATCTTTCCTATAGCATCAGCATGAATATGTAAATTATGGTAATTGCTGTGTACTAGAGAGCTGACTTCATCAAAACTTAACTCAACATTGTAATTCTCATCTTAGGATTCTATGTGTCCTACATGGCAGAGCTTTCCATACAGTTCCCTTTATGTAGGAGTGCAGGAACAGTGCAGCAGGGATATAAAGTGTGTTGTCTTCAGTGGCATCATGTGTAGCGTGTGATACTGTTGGAGAGTGTTGATGAGCTGAATTAATTAAGCTAGGCTCATCTCCCCTCTGACCTTTCCAGAAAATGCCTCCTTAACCAGATACTCTTTAATAGAGAGGTTTTACACAGCCCACAGCTTTTTGGCGAAATTACAAAGTGGACCGGTCACAGTGTCAGTTGGCAAAAAGTGCCTTTTTATCCAGTCGATGTGTGTGTGTGTGTGTGTGTGTGTGTGTGTGTGTGTGTGTGAGACATTTCTGTCCATATAAATTACCATGGCAACTCCCATTGTGTTGTGATCTCTCTCTTTGGTCGTCGCTGCTTTACTACATAGCCTGGTCCTAATGAAACACAGCCCGTAAAACCACACACACACTCACACTCACGCATGCACACACACACACACACACACACACAGAACAGATAGACAGACACAATGAGGGAAGAGAACACTGCTCTTTTGAAGGAAATGAAATTGGTTTGTATCTGGTTTTTGAAATCTGAGCAGTGGGTGAATTGGGGAAGTGGGGTGAATGTGTGTGTGTGTGTGTGTGTGTGTGTACTTAAGGAGTGATGGAGAAGTAGACTAAATGAAGCCTTAGTTCCTAGCTCTCCAAGCCTGCAATTAAGGACGGACACCAAAGGCAACTTGGTGTCCTACCACAGATTGGAATGAATATGAAATGACATATTCCTTTTTTTTTATCATGGTTCATCAGGCCTGCTTCTGATTTGTTTTTTTGCTCCTGGTGTGTGTGTGTGTGTGTGTGTATCTGCCTGCCTGTGCACTTGTTTATCCAAGGGAGTCTGCAAGTGACAAACTCTTATCATGTGGCTCCATAGGATACACACTAATATTTTGACTGGCTTCCATTCAGTGAAAACCATGGAGGTGGAAACCTCACAACTAGACAACATCTTCTGCAATATGACACTGATTTAACTGGAACGTTTTCATTAAAATGAGATCCTTACAGGTAGGAACTGTCCATCAGGTAGGCTAATCACTATATATGTGAGCCGACGATGAAAGCATACCATGTCCCAACAGCAACTGGCACGAGCGATTTTAGGCTTTGTAACCGCATGACGTCACACACTGCTTAAAGTTAACAAGGTTCCTCGTGAGATGAAACTACGTACAAATGTAACATGTTTATAACAACAATTTAACAACTGTGCATCACCAAAGGTGACCACAAGATAAGAGCCAACACAGAGCATCACCACAACAATAAACAGCATGACACTGACACACTGTGAGATTACACCGGCCAACGGGCCAACCTAATGCTAATATCACCCCCTCGAAAACAAGACGATACATCTCAAGGGGTTATCCTCTTAATAAACTTACTTACATCTCAAGCACCAGCAGCACCAAATAATAAAAATGAACAGTTGTGTTTGTGGCGTGAGTGAGTTTATTATATATAAAAAGTTTTTATATAAAAATAGTTACAAATGCTCCAGCATTGATTTGGGGCCGTTTAGCACTTTTGAAGCCCTTCCTTTCCTGATTAAAGGAAATTCTCCTTATCTATGCTTGATAATATATAGACCACCTAGATATGATCCCAGCTTTATAAATGAATTCGCTGAATTGCTGTCCTCAATTCTGCCTAGATTTGACAAGTTTCTGATCCTTGGAGACTTTAATATCCATGTCTGCTGCCCTGACGACCCCCTGGGCCTGGAGTTCTTAAACCTTATTGAGTCTTTTAACCTATCACGTGCTCTGACTGGACCTACTCATTCAAAAGGTCATACTCTGGATCTTGTCCTATCCCATGGTATAACGATTCTGGACGTTGAATGTGTGGATGCCTGTAACTCTGACCACCAATGCCTTATGTTTAACATGGTGTTGCCTTGTGCTACCTCCATCACAGTCCCCAAAACTAGATCTAGAACTTTTAACTCATCCTCTGCTGCTAAATTTAATACTGCCTTCAACATTCCCACTAGCTTCTCTGGCTCGCCTCTTTCTGCAAGTGAGCTGTTGAATAATTTTAATGATATGTGTTCCTCCATCTTAGATGAAATCGCTCCTTTCAAGACCAGAAAATCTAGTCGCCCCTCGATGCCCTGGATAAATGAAAATATTCGGGTGCTGAAACAAAAATGCCGCAAGGTGGAGCGCTTGTGGAAATCATCAAAACTCACAGTTCACCTGGAACACCTTAGGTCTCTTCTTAAGACTTTTAATGCAGAGGTTAAAAATTCTAGATCTGCATACTTTGCTTCTCTAATTGAAAACAATCAGTCCAACCCAAGAATGTTGTTCAACACTGTGAGCAGTGTCATTGATCCTCCCCCGGGCCAGATATTAGATGCCACCCCTGAGAAATGCGACGAATTTCTTTCCTTCTTTACCCAGAAGGTCTCAACTATTAGAAATGGCATTTCTCCCCCAGATTCTCCAATTACTGTTGAGAAGCCCTGTGCAGTTTCCCTCTGCTCATTAAATCCAATCTCTCCATCTTCACTGACTGATATGATAATGACAATGAAACCCTCAACCTGTCCTTTAGATATTCTTCTTGTAAAATTTCTAAAGGACGTTTTTACTGCAGTTTCCCCCTCTATTCTGCAAATTTTAAACTGCTCTCTGTCGACAGGTTCTGTTCCTGAATTTTTTAAAACTGCTCTTGTTCAACCTCTTTTAAAAAAGCCTTCTCTTGATTCTTCTGATCTTAACAATTTTAGGCCTATTTCTAAGCCCCCATTTTTAGCTAAGGTTTTAGAAAAGGTTGTAGCAGATCAACTGTTTGCTTTTATTCATGAAAATAATATTTTTGAGAAATTCCAATCCGGTTTTAGAAAAAACCATAGTACTGAAACTGCGCTTCTCAAAGTCATAAATGACTTATTGCTGTCAGCTGATGCTGGCCATAAATCCATTCTTGTTCTCCTGGACCTAAGCACAGCTTTTGATACCATTGACCATGATATCCTCTTGGACCGTCTTGAGAACTGGGTTGGTATCAGTGGCACTGCTCTGAAATGGTTCAGGTCCTACCTAAAAGACAGACGTTTCTGTATTGGTATCTCTGATTCTAGGTCAGCTACAACGGGTGTTCACCGCGGGGTGCCCCAAGGCTCGGTGCTAGGTCCAATCCTCTTTTCCATTTACATGCTCCCTCTAGGCCACCTTATACGTAGACATAATATCAGTTTCCATTTTTATGCAGATGATACTCAGATCTATCTAAACTGTGACCCTGAAAACAATTTCCAGAACAATGTCAACCTGCTAAACTGTCTGCATGACATCCACAAGTGGATGTCACAAAATTTCCTGCAGCTAAACGCTGATAAGACAGAGATATTGATCATAGGTCAAGATAGTGCAAACAACCAAATTTCAAACAGTCTTGGTTCACTATCTCATTCAATAACTCAGCACTGCAGAAATCTTGGTGTCATTTTTGATCAAAACCTCAGCCTAGATAAACATGTTAGGATAAATGTCCCTATTAAGCCCACCAAATCCGCTTTTCAGACATTTTTAATATATACTGCCCCAATTTAAGTGAGAACATTTTAGTTAACATGAAAGTCTAATCTCTCATTTGAAGTGTCAATAATTCATTTATACCAATTTCTAATGTTTTTATTGTTTAATTTGTCAAAATATGTCAAAAGTCTGGCATGGGCTTAATGGGTACCTAACGTACCCTTTAAGCCCATGGGTGTTCCAAATAAGCCCACTTCATGATTTGTTGATAAATAAATATATATTTAAAAAATCTTAACAATACAAACTTGTTCTATTCAAATCTGTAATCTCTTAGCTCTCAATAGCTATTTTCATTTTGTCTCCACTCCTATCCTATGGCCTGTAAATGGCATTTGAAATAGGCGTGACCAGCCTTTTTGCTGTGTTGTCAACGCAGAAAAAGCTAAACTTACAACATGTCTTCTTTGGAATGTAGCCAAAAAACTATTTACGAACAAAATCAAACTATAGTGGAAATTACTCTTCAATACTTCATCTTTCAATATGTGTTGTCATTTTGTCTGTATCTCTATCCTATGGTGTGCTGTTGGCATTTGAAATTGGCCAAAATTTCTGGTCCAGCCAGCTGGTTGAAAGTGCAGATGTTTTATGAAGATTTCTGAAGACCGACTGACTGAAAGAAAAACAGTTTGCAGGTTCAATACTAATGTTCTAAGGATAGTAAATGAGTAAATTTCAGGATTTACATAACAATAACTTAGTTATTAACTTTAGTCATCTCAAACTAAAACTCATCTGAAAAGTAAAGATTAAAAAATTATTGTTAATGTTAGGATAGAATATAGGCCTATCCAGAATGAATTGACCGATGCAATATCACTGTTGTTTAAATATGGGTATTAATTATCTGGATTATGGAGCTGATTCATCAGGTGAGGTCAAAATTAGGGAGGAAAATAGTTCAACGGTCAAAAGGGAGAAAATCCCCATTGAAACACAGTCAAGTGGGCTTAATGGGAGCAGCTGGGCTTAAAGGGAACATCAGTGAATTTATGGTTAAAAGACAGAATATTTTATTATACGCACATGACATTAAAAAAACAACTATATGAAATAAATCTATATATGGTGCACTAACATAACATACAAAGTATAAATTGATCATGCAGAGAAGTAATTAGCTATACTCATTTACATCCACCCCAGACTGTGTGATTTTTTTGCTAGCGTCCCCTTTAAGTCCACCAGGTAAAAATGTTAATTAAAAAATAAATAAAGATAAACATACACATTTGTTGTCTATTTAACAGTATAATAATATAAACTGCATACATAAATGTAAACTATACATGCTTATCATGCTTTATGTCATTGCAATGAACCATACTATGCAGCTACTGTATTGATGCAGCATGTGGTCTGTTTGCTAGCATGCTAAAGAACACTAATCACTTAAATTTTGATAACAAATGAGTATTTACTAAAAACAGGAGTAGAAATATGCAAAAAATGTTATCTTCTGAGGGTATCAAAATCACCAAAGTTTTTTTGCAACTTCTTCTGGGATCAGCAGGCACATGTCACACATGTGCTTTGATAACTCAATATCGACAAATCTGATTGGCTAACAATAAAAAGTGTCATTTATGTAACAAGCAGCTTCATTGGAAGAAACATCACACAGCAAAAAATGATGATGTAGTTTTTTTTTATTTGACTCAGAAGTTGCAAGTGGGCTTATATAGTACGTGGGCTTAATAGGGACGTTTACCCTAATTCAATGGTTCAATCCTGCTTTTATAATCTCAGAAACATTTCAAGGATTAGACCATTTCTTTCTGCCAAAAATCTGGAAACTGTCATTCACGCTTTCATAACCAGTCGATTGGACTACTGTAATTCCCTGCTCTCTGGCATCAGCAAAAAATCTCTCTCCCGCCTCCAGCTCATCCAAAACTCTGCTGCCAGGATTTTAACTCGGTCTAGAAAACATGATCACATTTCACCGATCCTGGCTTCCCTACACTGGCTACCTGTTGCTTTTAGAATTGATTTTAAGATTTTATTGATTACTTACAAAGCCCAGAGAGGCCTTGCCCCAAGCTATCTATCAGATCTCTTATTGCCCTATGTCCCTTCCCGCTCCCTGAGATCTTCGGATACGTCGCTACTTGTTGTTCCACGGTCCAGATTGATACACAGAGGGGACAGAGCCTTTGCAGTCAGGGCTCCTAGACTTTAGAACAACTTGCCTGAGGAGATCAGGGCTGCAAACTCTGTATCGTCTTTTAAATCACTGTTAAAAACCCACTTGTTTAAAATTGCTTTTCGGTGATTTCATTATATTTTATGGCATTTTAGTTCATTTTACTCTATTTGTGTTTTTATAATGTGATTAGTTTTTATGGCTTTTAGTTCTCTTTGCATTTTAACCCTCATCCTACCAACATATTTAACATACAAGGACTACCGACTGGGGTCCCTAGGGACCCCAAGAATAAACTACTGTAAGAAACAACCATCATAGCAAAATGTTAACTTATTTCTTCTCAAAACATTATTAGTTATGTAATCAATATCATCTGAAAAAAACAAAAAATGTTACAGTTAATTAAATTATGTATTGTATTTCTGACTTGACTGAAATCTGTGTCTGCTGCATCTGTATCTGTCTCCTTCAAAATGACTGACAGAGTGCCCCTCCCCCCCTGATAGTGTGTGATACTTTAAATTAGGACCCATGGCAAACATGAACTCAATAAATAGTTCCATCTATTAAAACTGCATAGGCGGAATTGGGTGCTTTTGACTGGGGTCCCCCAGGACCCCAATACATTGGTATTTTTAAAAAGCACTAATTAAAACAGAAACAGAAAACAATGATATGAAGTCATTAGGAACAAATTGATTGACAAAGTCATGAAAAATTGGAATGATAGAATAAAGCACCTGTGAGATATGACGAAAAGTATACCTCTGGGGTCTGCGGGTACCCCAGTCGGTAGGATGTGTCTGTTTTTATTGTAAAGCACTTTGTAACTGTGTTTTGAAAAGTGCTATATAAATAAAGTTATTATTATTATTATTATTATTATTATTGAGTTAAAAGAGCTGAGGGGGCACCATGAGAAACCCAAAAACAATTAAACAACACAAAAACATCACAGAAAAAAACAATTTCAATGTCAGGATTTTTATCTAAATTTCTTTTAAATATTTTTACATATTTATTTCAAACTTTGGGTGTTTTCAGCTCAACAGTAGGGGGCGCAATTCCGAGCAGCTCAGTGAGTTTTCTTCAGGTTTTGTCCCTGAGCTGCTGCAGTTCTCTCTTGTACCACAGGAGGCTGCTGTTGTTCCGTGTATTCAAAATGATCCAGCATGCCAAACATGTCTTCATTCTAATTTAATGACAAATGTAAGTAACATAAACACTGTTATTCAAGCACCCAGCAAAACCAGGCTTAAAAAAACAACTCAGGAAATATCTCATCACATAATAGCTCTCCTTCATATGAGATAAATACTTTTTCTGTTTCTCTTTCTATTTTACATTTACTCTACACATACTTTTCTGTCTTTTCTTCTTGTTTGTTATGATGTTTTTAATTGAATGTCATTTTGTCTCTGTATTGATCTCTGACTACTGTTGATGTTCATTACTGTGTTGAATAATGTCATGTTGTTGTGTTTCATGACTCCAGGAAGAGCAGCTGGGGCATAAACTGCAGCTAATAGAGATCCTAATAAACCAATAAAACACTGTTATAATGCCAAATGGACTGCACAGTCTGTTGTAAATGAACCATAAAACACAATTGCTGAGTTTCACTTTTTATTTTTTATTTTAGTCAGTTCAGTCGTTGGAGTTGTCTGGTAAACACTGTCTTAATGAACCTTCATTTTAGTAACATTAACATTTTATTTTGCATAGAACCATAATGACAGTGTGATCTGTCCGGTATTAGGGTCAGTGATCATAAACAAGAATGTAATGAATTTTGTCTTGCATCTTCAAAACTACACTGCAAAAAAATCCATATCAAGTCATTTGTCATCCTTGATTTTTTTCTTAAAACCAATGAAAACCTCCACCAATGGGGTGAGAGCATTTCACTTGTCTTGGATACAATTTAATTACTTCAAGAATTTTCTCGAATAAGTAACATAATCTTCATACTTGTAGAGTGATATATGCAACTTTCTAGAAAATTCTTGAATCAAAATAAAAATGTGGTTAATCTATAAGATCTATAAGAGCTGGACTTCAAATATTCAAATACTCTCTCAGGTTATGACTTGTTTACTCAACTCTATTTGGTATGTTTTGTTGTGTTTCTACCATTGTATATTTGGTACCTGTTCAAATAAATAACATCAGGTTGATGACTATACAGCTGGTGCAATATACGCACAAAACCAAACAGCATAATACTTCAGGTAGGCTACAATAAATAAACAACAAATACATAAAAGGTGTCGCTGTAACTTGGTTTGAATTGTACAGTATAGATTTTTTGAAAAACACAACTTTCCCCACTTTGGTCTTTTTTCCACATATGTCTTACACGTTTATATAACAGTACAGTTATACATTAGTATTAGTACCATTTTATGGTATCCAGCCCTGGTTGGAAATCTCCTTCAAGTCACAAAAAGCTCTGTCAGATAAACTTTACATTAAATATTCATAGTGTTTCTTGTCATGTTTAAATTGGCAAAAATAACAATGTTCTAAAATCAACTTCTACAAAACAATTCTATAGTTAAACATGTCTGTTCAGTAAAAACAACATTGTATAAAATATTCTCTAACATGAAAACCGACTGTAGATGACCTAATAAAGTGAATTTTCACAATAAAAGCCACATTTTCGCGGGCTGATCTGTTCAAACCCTTGACGATAAAAAAGCTTTTATCTAAAAGTCACTGGGATTGTCAGTCAAGCTGACTTTCCTTGCACAGTACACTTCTGAACACAAAATAAACAATGTCGGAACAAGATCAAACTAATAAAAATCATTGCCTACTGAGCGTAACTAAGGAGTATACCTCATATCTTGTATAACATGCTAAAAATACTAATAACAAAGGCAGCAGATCTAACTGTAGTGCATATCATAACATTGCTAGTACACAAACAACTACGCAAATTATCTTTAAAATGAATAAATCGATATAAAACTATGTATGGCTACGTACAGTATGATATATGATGTTTGGTCTCAGTTCATTAATAATCACAAAGAAAAAATATATGATATAATCAAATTACGTCTATCTAAAAAAGCTCAGTTTCCCATTGAATATAATAACTATGCTGCATTATGAAAGAACTGGGACGGTTTTAACTGCACAAGGGCTGCACTTTAAATATCATTGATAATGTCATTACACTGAGACACAATTCATATTTCTTCATAAGGGAGATCTAAATTCTGTCAGAAACTCAAGTTTCTTTGCTTTACATATGGCTTTTAGTCGATGATTTTGGGGAAGTTACCCTATTTTAACCTGATACCGGCCTGCTATCTGATACCAGTATCAGCATCTGTGCATCCCTAATACAGTGATAACACTTCATAGTAGATGTCGGCTTCATTGTACATACAATTTAAACTATATAGCATTCAGAACCAATATTATAACTAATTATATACAGTAAAAAGTCTCACTTTAGGACGGAGGCTCTCCACTCCACCTAAGTAATGGATGAACCACACAACAGCAGGCATGTCTAGACTATTCATTTATAATACATACTAACATGAGATAATACTTGGAATTTAAAAGTTAAAAGTAGAGCTACGACTTCCCTCCTGCTGAAATAGGAGGCGTCTAAGGCTAGAGGGTTAGATAGGAGTTTTAGGGGTTAAGTAGGAGTCTGTAATGCTCGAAATGTTGAGGTCATATCTAGCACCGAACATCATTGTCTTTTAGATTCATATATTTTGATTTTTACAGGCTGGTTTGATGGGCTGGCTTAAAGCTCTTGGGTCCTGCTCTAAGAATTGCATCTTCATTCATTGAGAAATTGAAGAAACAGTGAAAAAACATTGGCTTTCACTAGTCACTTTCACTAGTTTACCAGCCAAACATATATATATTTTTTTATAGAACAGAATAGGACTTCTGAATGATGTCTGGTTACCTGCTAAAGTGACTGGGAGAACAGTTAAACTTACCAACCACAGCCAAAATTGGTGGTAATTTCCCACCCTAAGTATGTCTATGTGGAACCCACATTCTCTTGCTATACCATGCATTTATACAAGAAGAGAAAACCGGATCTTTACCTTGTAAAGATCAGATTGTCTCTGTTTAGACAGCCTTGAGAAGACCAGATGTGTACCACAGAGAGGTACAGATCAGAGGGGTTAGTCATAAAACTCCTGTAAGATATTTCTTGTAAGCCTCCGTGGGACGTTCCTTTTGTGGTACGGGGTGGACGGGATTCCGGACGGGATTAGGGCTTTTTGGCTGCAGACTTGGACGGTGACTTGGTGGGTGAAGTGCCTGGGGTCTTGGAGGGGCTGCCGTGGCAGGGGGTGACCTTGACGTGGACGAAGAGAGAGGCAGGCGACAGGCTGGAGCCGTCCAGCTTACACAGACGGACATGGCGGTAACCTGGAGGAGGGAGAGGGTAAAGGTCAAGGGGGTAGATAACTCTAACCCTAACCCAGTACTGCTACTTGAGTTGAATATTTTACTACCCCTGCATGATGCTAAACCTCAAGTTTGTCCTGTTTGTCCATGTTAAAGGTCCCATATTCTCCACTTTCCAGTGTTTTATTTTCTGTCTTGAGGTCCATTCAAAGCTGTGTGTGTGGTGTCATGTACCAAAAACACTCTCAATCCATTTTGACACATTCATTTTCCAGCATCTCTCTGAGCCTTACCAAGACCAGGCTGTTTCTGTCGCTGTGTCTTTAAGGCTCATTAATATTAACGACCCCTCTGTTCTGATTGGCTAACCGTTTCAAGAGAGAAACGTGAGACGCCGCGGCCCGGCAGCTACAGGTAGGGAAAACTCTCCGGTAATAAACAATGATAACCGCTCAACCACTTTGAAAAAAACACTTTGTTAGTCTAATTATTTCTTACAAAAATGATAATGAGCGAACCTTTGTGACGCCACAAAGTTACGGAAGTCCAAACAGCTCGTTTAGAGGCTCGCTTTTCTAATATGGATTGTGTGGATTTAGTGTGACCGTGTGTTTTGATACTTTCACCATGTTTAGATAGACCATCCAACTCCTTTATCATCACAGAGGCAAGAGAAATCCTGTTTTACACCATATGGGACCTTTAACTTTACTTTATTCATGGAAACCTTGCAAGCTTCATGTGCTCCGTCAGTGAAACATATCTGGTACACACACACATACAACACAAACACACACACAGGGTGTCTGGAAGTTTCATCAAGCTAAATTTAAGACTTTTTCTGACCTTTTTAATACAATTTTGCAACAGAAACAAACATCACCAAAGCTTTTCAGGACCTGCAGACACCTTGTTAACAAGTACACACACCTGCGCATTTCATTTATAGTCTGTGGGTTCCTGATATCACTCTGTCTGTCTGTCTGTCTGTCTCTCTCTCTCTCTTTCTCTCTCTCTCACACACACACACACACACAGACCTGTGCGTAGGCTCGTGAAAGGTAGGGTGTATTGTCCCAGGAAGTCGTTGCTGGAGGTGTAGTCGTGGTCCTCCACCAAGAAGCGAACCAGAACCAGGTCAGGGACATGGAGGGTAAAGTTAAAGGTGCAGTCCCACTGCGGGTTAAAGCCTGAAACAAAGCAAGAATATGTAATAATAATGATTATTCACTTGAAGTAACTTGAAGTGGTGCTCATACAGCATTACAATGTTTGTCTGATGATTATATTGTAAGAAAAGTTTATCTCTGCTTCTAATTGACCTGTCTGCTTATGATGCATCACAGTGCATACTTTCATTGTTTTTGTTGTTTACAACCCATAGGGCATCATACTATAAAGCAAGGAATCTCTGTCTGTCTGTGTGTCCTTCGCATATCTCGAGAACCGTTCGTCCGATCTACTTCACACTTGGCGGGTGTATTGCTGGGGACACAAGGACGTGCAGTGTGGGATTGGACACGCGACACGTTCAATATTAATAAACTTTGAATAAACAAGCGAACAGCGCTCTGTGCAGCAGCGGGGCTCAAAGCAAGCGACTGATAGCCTACGCCTATTTTGAATGGGCACTGCACTAGTCTTTATGAATGCAGCATAAAATGTAATGGAAATTTCAGCATTACTTTTAAATATAGCATTGAGGACAGAAAAAGCCAACTTTGAGTAAAACCAAGCTGCTTTTTTGATGGATTTCCTCTAGACTGCCCCCCTGAGTTAGCACCTCCCACTCTGTACAGTCAAAACAGCCCTTTAATGTCTCACATGCATTATTGTCCCATACTTTCACCAGTTTCTTAACCACGCCCTCTCTCTGTAACTTTGTGCGGTAGGCAGGGATGAGATGGATAGCATTGTGGTCCGCAGTACTAAGGGGTATTTTTTTGTGGGCTTTGTATGCATTCTTATTATTTGTATGCATTCTTATCAGGACCAAACAACAGTTTTTGTTTTCTTTTTCCATACTTAAAGGGGCATTAATTAAAATTTGACTTCTATTGACCTCAGTCGGCAACCAGTAGGAATTGCACCAACATCAACAAGTCTGGCACAGAAGAAATCGTTGAAGTATTGATCAACAACTCTATCAACCTGCCGCAGCCATTTTGTGCTATGGGGCAATAAAAATCGTATCGTTTATTTAATAATTTATTGCCCCATTAAAGAGACATTTAGTGCAATTGCAAAACTTTCCATGTGCTAGAAAAGATTCATTTTTCATACTTGTCCAGACTTTCCATCCTATATGCTGCTACTGAAACCATATGATAGGCGAAGGCTTTTTTGCTAGTAGGATGGATGTTTACCATTGTTGTCGATGCGATTGGTCTTCTTCTTGTTGTTGTCTATGGGAACACCGTGGGTCTCCACCCACACCTGAGGGTCCACTATGGAGCTGGGCTTGTCCCATTCTGGTTTTGGCAGCTGCTGAGCCGAAATCACCTGGGAAAAATAATAATTATATAGCTTGATAACATTAAAATAATACATATCAGATATGAAGAGTGTCATTCCACAATGTGAATATCTTCTTCTTCTTTTATAAAATGATTAATAGAATAAAACTGTATCTTGTTACAAAACAGTGACATTTTTTAGGATCATGCTGTATTTCTCAGAGATTAGGTAAAAATGTGTATTTCCAAAATGGATACCGTGTTTGGAACACAATGCACTGCATTAGCTAACCTCGGCTCTTAATGTTATCACTTGCTTTGAATAAACAGACTAGTTTCCCAAATTTCCCCAAAGGATTAATAAAGAGTCTGGCTGCCTGGCTGTCTGTCTCCAAGATATCCATCATCCAGCATCCACTTTTAGTTATCTTTGTTCTTGTATCAAATATTTGCTTTATGTTGCTGCAGTCCATTTGCATTTACTTGTATCTTGAGTCCGAACGCAACCAATGTAAAACCTTAGAGGACGTCTAAGACCATGCAGCAAGAAGTGACTGGTCTGATGCCTTCCTCATTGGGTTATGGCAAATGGTAGACATACAATGGTCCATTTCTGAGATCTATTAATGTGATTTTAACAAGAAAATCAAATTTTAGGTTGCCTGTGTTTCACATATATCTGTTTTGGAGGAAGCCATTGTATCAGAACCGCACGGTACTGGTCAAGATTTCCTCCATCGTTTTGCATTAGCTGTGTTTGGACTCAAGATGCAAGTAATGTGAGGCTGTTGGTGCAGGTTTAGATGCAGCCCTTTCCCTGGGTGCACCCTGGGTGTCTTACCCGAACAGTGAGCAGGACAGGCTT
Source organism: Centroberyx gerrardi (assembly GCF_048128805.1). Classification (NCBI taxonomy): domain Eukaryota; kingdom Metazoa; phylum Chordata; class Actinopteri; order Beryciformes; family Berycidae; genus Centroberyx; species Centroberyx gerrardi. Next base: position 4,156,835 of record NC_136016.1, on the reverse strand, counting down.
GTGGCCGGGACCTCCGCCGACGTTCTCAGGGTTGAAGGTGGTGTCAGGTTGGCACATGAAGGGAGGCTTCAGGATGTAACCACACAGACCATTTGGCAAGAACCTGCCTTGGTTGAGGTCCATCTGCTCACCAGGTGTCTGGAAGTTCAGCGCCACTGAAGATGACACATCAACATGTGCAATTTAGTGGACGCTTTTGTCCATAGGGATGAAAGGAACCTTGAAAGGAGTCCTTCACAAATTACCCTTTGGTTGGGATGCTTAGCACAAAGCTTAATATAGTGGAAGAAATCTTCATTACACTTATGCAACCATCCATACAAGTGCTTGGTAACAAAAAAATGAACCATGCATGTGCATTAGGCATGGATTTAAAAAAAGATCCAGTGGGTGGTGATATTATCTCATAAATGAAAATGAAGAGACTTGAATTAAAGTAGAACGCTGTCTGGATTTGGCCACACAAATGTAGAGGAAACAGATTAGACAATATCAATGTTATTAAACAGTAACTACGATGAGTTACATGAAGGGACATCAAGAGGTCGACCTCCCTCTGTCATGGTGGAGTCACCCTGCTACAGACGGTGGTGAATCCATTGGCCTCACTGATCACCTGTGGTGAAGTGCTGTGATAAGAGTGGACCAACCATCGTAAAATGCAGATGACCCCAGCAAACCTAATCAAGCTCAGGATGTGCCCATGTGATCAAAGGACCTAAACCACAGTATTGTTGGGTCACAACCCTGTGCACCCCAGGGGTCCAGATTCCATGTGGTCTCGCGTGTTTACACCAGGTCACTCTCCAGTCAGGTCAATTTACCAAATAACGGACTTCAATTGAGCATTCTGGCAAGGACTCAATGGAGAACTGCAGTGTAACATATAAGTGTTTAATTGTTTTTCATTGGCACATGGCTTTTTATGCTCATACAATTATCTCCATTCTTAATGTACATGCAATGGTCATGTTTGGTGTCAAACAAATCAATAATTCATATTGAGTCACCAGGAATGTGTTATTAGTATGGTCCTTAAACATAGTTTCTGATACTGGAGTCACATCCCCACCTAAGTTTATTGAAATGAAAGGGTCACAGCCCGCCCCCTTGGTGCATCCCAGATAAAACTTCTCCCTCAACTCCTTTAAGAGAGTTCAAAGTAGATTCATGAAGGATGTAGGGCCCAGTCCGAGAATCTTCTTGTGTTGGGACAATTAGAATACACAATGGAGGGTAAGAGCCAAGAAGGGTTTACGTAAGATCGCGTCTGAGAGACAGGTCTTAATTGGTCTTGTGTCTGCTTGAGAGGTCAGGAAGTGCTCACCGATCTGAGAGCCTCCGTTCCACATCTCCTGAGGGTTGAAGTTGGAGGACTGGAGGCGCTGGCCGGAGGGGTAGATCCTGCTCAGCTGGTGGTTGTTGTGACGCACAAAATACTTCCCTGGAGGGGCAGGACAAGGAAAGAGGGGGTTCTAGAGTTAGTCCAAAAGTACGCTGAAGAGCGACTCACCGTGTCTTTTGTGTTTGTCCTTGCTGTGGGTTTCTAGCAAGGTAGATCCAGTAGGCAATAGTCTGTATGGCACCCAAAACCACATATATTTAAGTGTGGGTACCATACAGACTATTACCTAATGGGGTTAGAAAGTTCACATACCCCTTGCAGAAGTGAGGACCAGCTAAAATGTCCTCACTTCACAAAAGTGTCTGAAGTCCGAAGTAGTCTGAAGGTCTAAAACGTGAACAAATTCTCACAATTCTAGATGTACAAGAACACACACACACACACACACAAACACACACACACCATACCTGAGTCTTTGACGTGATGGAGGGCATCGCTCTCAGAGAAGGAGGAGATGTCGGTGGCTGGTTTCTTGGCGGCTTGTTCGAAGCCTTTAAAGGGAACGCTGCGGCTGTACACCACCAGCTCTGACAGCTCTGGACTCAGCTTAAGCACCCCTGGCTGAGGAGGCACACACACACACACACACACACCAAATGTTAATACAACCAACTATTAGGTATTCAGACCCAGGCTCTGTCTGTCTGTCTGTCTCATTCAAGATCACATTCTTTCTCCAGAGAATCTCCGGAGAGTGGGCTTCCACCACACCACTGCCAATGAAAATGGATAATTAAATCAACACTATCACTGGATTTTAAGGTGAATGATAATCTAAAGTTCAAATTTTACTAAGTCCAGTTTCCCAAAGACAAAAGTAAACGTATGGCACTAATGTTTAGTTTAATTAATTAAATTCCTCCATAAGTTACTTGGACAAAATATTGAGGATGAAGCAGATGGTGACTTTGCTGATGAGAACAAATGGAAGCCCCAAGATTCATTGTGAGAATGTCGCATCACCTCCAAAGTGGTTCTCAATCCTGGTCCCCAGGGCCCAGACCTCTGCTGGTTTTCTATCCTACCAGGTAATTAATTGCATTCCAGGTGTAAATCATTCCCCAGGAGGGCGGCTCTGAGCCCAGAGGACCAGGATTGAGAACCACCGGTCTATAGTACAGAACTGGTTCAACACCTGTACATCTTAATTGAAGGTGCGACCTCAAGCACACAGCCCATCTCAAACTGTAAAGATGGGTCCTCTGCGCTTACTATCTTGAGAATTGAGAAAGCTTGGGAAGAAAGGTCTCAGAAATTCCACTTGCTGGAATTAGCGGGCGAAGTTAGCGTGCGACGTCACAGTCAATTTATTGTTACTATTTTCTGCAGTCACAGTCTTAACTGCTTCATGATCTCTAGGGTACACCAAAACCAAAAAGGATCCCTGAGTGCCACTGCTGGGAATAAAATGTTAGGGAAATGGTAAATTGGCGTTCGACCCACCTTCTTGTCATCTTTCTTTCTCCTGGGTTTGCCTTCGGCCCGGCTAGCCTCCTCCTCAGAGGAGCTGAGCTCTGAGGAGCTGGACGAGCTCTCCTCCACCACACGCTCCTTCTTCCCCTTCACCAGGATCTTCCCCTTCAGAGCCTGCACACAACCAACACATCAGCACACAATGCATTGACACTTAAATAATACTAATAATACTACCAATACTACTAACTATTAATGCTACCAATATCATATAAAACCAGGTCTACATAAGAATACAACAGGCAAATTAAGTAAGAATGTGTGTAATTACAGGCACACACATGACAGTAGGCGGAAGTCACCACTGCATATTGTGAATGAGCCTCAAGGGAGTGTGATTACTGGGGCACAGATCATGAGTGCATGTGTGCACACAAACACACAGACACACACGCACACATGCACACCTACAAAACACACATGCATCATGATTATGAGGAAATGTAGAATAAGTGGGCCACAGAGGAGCAGATGGCCCCAGATTTCCTCTCCAACACAGTCTGCTTTCTCCTTTACACGTAATCCTAGCTAAGTAGTGTTCGCCATCGGGACAGAGAAACTGTTTACAAAAGCCTCATACAAATGACAGAGAGATAAAAAAAAATAAAAAAACCTGCGTTTCAATGGGACAGCAGTGACGGACATATTTGGACATTAAAACGCACATCAGATTGAAATCCTCACAGAGGCCTCTGAGAGCCTGAGTCATCAGGCTATTTTTAACCATGTGCAAATTCCACTGAAAACTAGCAACCACACTGCAAAAATATCTATCTTGACATGTCATTCAATCATATAAGAAGTCTTTTTAATCTTATTTTTCTGAGGCAACTGTAAAAATCTGACACTGAGTGAGAAAATTCCAGTTGGATCGAGTGCAGGTAAACATTGACTCCTATGGGGATTGAACCTAGGTGTTTTTGGTTACAGGACAGACTCTCCAACCACTAATCCACCATACTGCAGTCCCTACCTCTGGAGAAGGCAGGCAGTTGGGCTCCAGGCCGTTGAGGGGCTTGGTGAGCAGCTTGTTCCCCAGGATGGAGCGCAGTTGTCGGGCCATGACCGCCTGCTGCTCCACAGAGCAGTGGTTCTCCAGGGACAGGATCAGAGGGTAGGGAGAGGCCTGGGAGGGAAGGAGGATGATGATGGAAGATCAGGGTGAAGTAGGTTGTTTTCAGTGAACATAACCAGGGGCAGTCAGGGAAGGAAACATCATCATATCAGAAGTAGAATGGCTGATATTTTTTGATAAAAGGCCAATATCGGCCTGATATAACAGCATACTAATATATCGCTGTAACATTAATTCATATAACACTTTTTGAGATTAACTGTTTGAGATGAACTGTTTTCAGAGGATCTTGAAAATTAGAATGGGATGATAATGTCAATGGAAGAGCCCTTTCAAATCTCAACCTTGTATATATACTACATCAAACAGTGCCAACTGCTATAACTCTATGATGACAAATGCACCATCAATATGTCTCTGCATCAATGTGACCGAGACTAATTCCTGTGCATTTATTCTACCTGGCAAATAAAGGGATTGTGATTCTGGTGGTAGAACTCACCTTGAAGGCGTACTCGTTGATGGTCTCAATGACTTCGATGAAGGGCACTTTGGAGGTGAGTGTGTGTCCGTGGTAGATGACTGGCTCTCCTTTATCTCCATCCCAACAGTCCAGCTCCACACAGCGACAGCCATGATTCAGAGCTCTAAGAGAAAGTTTATCATTCAGTATCTCTAATTAGAGAGGATTCAGACAGTAAAATGGTTATTAAAGGGGTATTAAGTGGTCTATGAACGTTATCTACCTCTATCGTCTACCAGCAGGAACAACATTGATAGACCTTGTCGCCTTTTAGAGAAGTTTCTGGCACCGCCCACTGATGCTACACAACATCATGCACTGCTTTCGCTGCTTAGCAATGCAAAAGAAGCGTCACGGATTTGTTTACACAGCTGTTGATTAACGTAGCGTTACTTAGCCTAGCTAGCTAGCTGGCAAGATTGGTAACTGAGGCGTTAGCATGACTACAATGTTACTTCCCTAAAATTTGACAACAATTGTTATTTTTTTCTTCAGCGGTGCCTCTATAACAAGGTGGTGGTCTTCCACTAACTTGTCAGTGGTCTTCCATTTATAACACTTCTGCACAGGGCCTATTGAGACAAGTAAGCTAGCTAATTCGAGGAGAGATACAACAGAATCGTCTAGTGAAGAAGTAATACATCTCAATACAAAATACTGTAAAAATAATACTGCTTTGTCATTTTTAGACTTCGTAGCTGACACCAGTCACTTGGTGCAAGTGACTGGTGTCAGCTACGAAGTCTAAAAATCAGTCAGTCAACAACCTTTAGCTACCTAATATCTTTCATTATAATATCTGATATCTTTTGTTATGAGTAGGTGTCACTTTTTTCAATCATGAATACCTAATTGTAGGATGAAATAAATAAAATTTTTTCGGTCATAAAATGTACTTGCAAAATGTTTATGAGCAAGACAACTCTGTGCTCACTCATTGGTCGCTCATAGGGCGTTCTGGATAAAGGTGCCAGTAAAATGTCTAAATTGTAAATGTGTGTGTTCTCCTGTCCATTGCTACCTGATGTATGGCTCAGTGCTGCTGTCCCCAGTCAGCTGGTCCTTGGTGAGGTAGGTGTTGTGGGAGGAGGAGATGAAGTAGTGTGCCAGCGGTCGGGTCATGTCCTGGTAAACCCTGCAGTGTTCCGGGTCAAACACACAGTTCTCCTTCGACAGCATGTACATGGTGAAACCATTGGGTGTCATGAACTGGTTCTTCTGGGCTGTACTGGGCAAAAGACAGACGCACGTCAGTGAAGGAGGAAAACATTTTTAGGCTTTTTAAGGACCAGCACACATACCAAGTGAATATCACATTTTGCAGTACATAGTTACTGAGCACCGTACCCCACTCGTTGAGTTCGTAGGTGAGTATGAGGCTCTGGGCGTGGACCAGTGAAGCGTCCTCTCCCTGGGCCGTCAGGAAATCCTTCAGGTCCACGGTGGACAGGACGCAGCCGTTGGCGGAGTAGCGGGTGAACACGGCGTCCAGCTCCGGCCTCCGCAGCAGCTCCCTGCAGAAAACCTCGATCTCCCCGTGGTCCAGACGACCGTCGGCCGACCGGTCGCATTTCTGTCCGGGAAGGGGAGAGAAACAGTGAGACAGAGCTTATAAAATCCTCACTCTTGTTTCAGGTTTGGACAGAAATGTTCGCCCACCTGGAAGAGGCTGCGGGCGTACTGTTCACTCAGGTCGATGTTGATCATCTGCAGCAGCGTCTGCACCTCGTCGTAGCTCATCTTACCGTCGTGGTTCTGGTCGGCCCGTTGCAGGTAGGCATGAATCCAGGTGACAGACACAAGGTCAAGGAAGCAGCAGCAGTACAAAATGTACAGTACTTGAATAGCAACACTACGGGACGGTGGTTAGAGTTCGACCAATGCAAGTTTTCGAAGGCCAATATCTTGAGATCTGAGCATTTTCATTCCCCCAAAAAAGACGTTTCCAGGTTGGTGACTGTAATATTATCACTGAAATTGAAACAGTTTTTGCTACACCATTGCTTCTCTTAAAGACAAGATGAAATGAAAAATGCCTTTTTAACCCTTTTAGATCACATCCCCGGTCATACTGTGCACCTATTTAACAATATATGCCAAAAAAAATACCAAAAATCAATTTCATTGTATTCTTATATCAAATTTCAATCATGTTTTCTTCCTGTAAAACAAAATATGCCGTGTGCTTACGTAAGCATGCCCGTAACTAATTTCAACCAATAATATCATGACATCCACCCATCAATCAATCTTCAACTTTTAGCACACAGAGCTAAGAGGCTAAGATTCATTAGTTAGCTAGCTAGCAACAGCATGGTACTTCGGTGTGTCTTCGGGTGTTATGACACACCCACTTTTCAACGTTCAAATCAAATTCCTCCCAACGTTATGTCCCGCCTGTCTTTCCTGTTTCACTCGGAAATACGTCACGATACGGAAGTTAGATACTCTCGAAATGCCGTTTCATCTCGACTTTAAGTGTGGTCTGGGGACCTCGAGGGGTCCTTGAGGGGTTTCCATGGGATCCCCAACAAAAATGATGAATATCTTAATTTCACATCATAGGTTTCACTCTCACCACTATTATCTCCCCTGGGTACAATGTAGACAGTTTTGTAAGGATATATGTCGAGTTTCTCCTTCTGGGTCATGTTCTCCACCCTCTCCTGCAGGGTTCGTATGCCGCGGGCCCAGTGCCGCGCCTCCTCCTGGCTCTGGCAGAGCAGGTCCAGGCTCTTGCGGGGGCCCTTGAAGACCACCGTAAAACACCGGTCCTCGGGTACCGAGCCAGCCACCCGCCGCAACATCTCCGACTGGCAACCCTCCCGAACACACTCCACCTCTGTTATAGAGACTGAGGGTGTGTGAGCGGAATAGAGAGAGAGAAAAAGGAAGAGAAAGAAAATTGAGAAAAACGTACTTACAAAAATAACTTCATTACTTCATTACAAAGCTGCTACAAGTTTGAGATAATGCTAGTAGCCTATTATCACTATATAATGCATGCTAAAGTGTTAGCATGGAGCACCTTAACCAATAATCTACCGAGGACACATGGACGACTTTGGTGTCTATGTTCTCATCACGACAGGACAATCTCCCATGAACTTGATGTATTCCTTTAACACAATGCAACCCTCTGGGCTGAATCATAACTTCTCTTTTAGACCATTTCTTGAATGTGGCTGCTACAATGAACACTCCTCTCCTAAATGTATAGTATATTGTAATATATTGTAAAGTCAAGCATTGCCCTGGTTGTGTTTCCTGTTAATCGCATTTATCATTCATTCTGTTATTCATCCCCAAGTGTTCACCCCAAGAACAACTTACGCATGCTTCATTGTTCCAGATGCATATTGCTTCTAATTGCACAGTACTCGTGTAGGCAATTTCTAATTTTTCAAAAGTATTTGTTGAGGAGGATTACATACTACAGACTACATGGGGACCAGACCGCAAATGTAGGACTCCTTTAATAAGCCATTCTTCTGGGGCTGTCAATCAACTGAAGAACACCCATGTACTGTGCACAGGGGTCATGACTCTGTCTGCTCTGTTTACATCTGCAGAGGAAATGAACTTCTATGGCTGACTGCGGGGTGAAGAACAAGAAGAGAGGCTGGGGAGGAAGCACACCGTTAACCACCTGAGACTATTCTCAACTGATGTGTACGTGCTTAAGCTCATGTTGCTGTTCCATTGAGCCTAACCGCAGGGACAGGTACAGGTTGATTAGAGAGTTATGGTTAGGAGTGCGCAGAAATCAGCTATTTCTTAGAAACAGCTTAGTAGGGCTGCAACTAACGATTATTTTCATTGTTGATTAATCTGTCGATTATTTTCTCGATTAATCGATTAGTTGTTTGGTCTATAAAATGTCAGAAAATGGTGAAAAATGTCGATCAGTGTTTCCCAAAGCCCAAGATGACGTCCTCAAATGTCTTGTTTTGTCCACAATCCAAAGATATTCAGTTTACTGTCATAGAGGAGTAAAGAAACCAGAAAATATTCACATTTAAGAAGCTGGAATCATAGAATTTTGACTTATTTTTCTGAAAAAATTACTCAACCCGATTAATCGATTATCAAAATAGTTGGCGATTAATTTAATAGTTGACAACTAATCGATTAATTGATTAATTGTTGCAGCTTTACAGCTTAGAGCTTGATAGCGTAGGACAAAAAGGGCGGAAAGCTGTATAACAGACTGTTTCTGGAGCCTTAGTTGACCTCAGGTTAGTTGGAGTTCTAGAGTTCAGGACAGATGACAGACTAGGTCGCCAGTTCAGCTGAGTTCTCCAGCGTGCAGTCCTTGGCATTACTGCTTAGGGAGCTTAGAGTTTATTTTGGTTTGCTTCAAATGATAGTCACATATACTGTATGCACACCATTTATAGAAACATAGCAAATGGCGCATATTGCAATAAAAATACATAAACTTGTATTTGGTGTCTGAGTCACTTTACCCTGGTAGGCCTTTAGTCAGACAGGGACTTAGGGAGGAAGAGTCCAGCAGAGGACTCCAGCCCTTTTCACATGCCTTAAAGTAATGAAATAGGTGTATATTTGTGTTCCTTTTATGTATAATGTAATTGGTTTAGAACGCAGTCCTTTTTCTATTACCCGAAATGCTATGATGTTGCTGAGTGCCAATTACTGATTTTTCTGTGTTTCTACATGCACACAAATAACTTCCGTTTCAACTACTGATAGTGTGTAGTGGAGGAACTGATTACACAGCAATCCTGATCCTCCAATGTCCAGGCACTGAGACAGACACACACACACACACACACACACACACACACACTGAACAAGGATGGATAGGGCCTTCATATCAACATGTTGAATATTGTCCTTTCCTTTCATGTCAATAAAGCATAGTTAATTGAATTGAAAAGACAGGGACAGAGAGAGGAGACAAAGAGAGAGATATTAGGCGAGATAGGAGATGAGGTAGGAAGGGTAGAGGGAAAGAGGAGGGGAGAGAATTACCACACTGGATGAGAGATGATGGGAGAAAAGTGAACGTTTACCCGTCTGCAATGGCGCTACAGCACAACTCCAGGCTCGAATAAACACACATTATAGAATCAGAGCTGTCGCCTTTCATCTCTCGATTTCTTATTTTCTCTCCCAAACACACACTCACACACTCTCATACACTTTCACACAAGCAACTCGCACACAACTTTTCCACTTCTCTCATTCTCTGCCCTATTTGACTATAAAAGGGGTCAGGGGACTGGTTTTGGTGGGTTCCCGTGTAACAGTAGTTCTAGTATTAAGCTGTAAATTCACAAGTTATGTTATGTTTAACATCTCCCATTCCATCTTATTTAGATTCTAGCACCAATGGCAGCACTCAGGCAAGGCCCTTTCTGTTTCATGGCAGCATTCCTTACACAGGCCTCTAGTGTGTATTTAAGGTGGTGTAGCTTTGAGTCACTCACACACACTCATGCACACTTAAAAAGATTTCTATTGACTGACACACACACACACACACGCACACTAATGCAGTACGGTAGTTAATTTATCTAGTTTGGTTTGCATAATCTCACCCATCGAATTCCAGAGAATTTCTTGTTTCTCTGGGTCAAAGTTTAAAAACAAAAACAAAACAGTAGCACAGAACTAGTACTACTTATACTACTAATGCTGCTGCTACTGCTACTACTACTACCACTGCTACTACTGTTACTGCCACTGCTACTACTGCTTCTTTTGCTTTGTAATAAAATACACAGTAATAAAAGGAACTTGAATTGCATGGGATTCAGTTCTCTTGTTAATTGAGTAAACCTGTATGTTGAAATACCAGCTTGTATTTCTGCAGGACATAGTGTATGTCAGGAAACAACAAACTGTCAGGAAACATTTGGCAACAAATAACATTGGTGACCATGTTACACTGTTGATTCTAATCCCTCCTAATATTAGACACAAACAGCCCCATTTGACATATTTTGCTGCAGAGGTGAGCTGTCAGCATTGTGAATCCTGACTTGGTCACACACACACACACACACACACACACACACTCAAAGCAAGCAAGGTGTCCTCCGAATAGCATAGAAAAGTGTTTGCCTCTGGCTCACAAACAGTGCTGCTGTTTGTTCGTCCAGCACACCTTGAAGCAAATTTCCGCATTAATGTGTTTGTACGTTTTCTTTTAACAATCACATCACACTGTATAACGAATAAACCAGATTAATACACGGCATCCCCACTGACCAAATATTGGCCGGTGTTTGCCCATCACTGTTTGCCAATGGTTTCACCAGAGACAACACACACAGCCTGTCAGGTCACAGGCTGACAGCAAGGCACTGTGCACTGTGTGGGCTATAGAAAGAATTACAGTATGCAGAAAGAAGGGAATTCTGCTCCAAATAATGCAAATGTTGTTCATAAGGATGATGGGGTGATGTCTAGTGGGTACAGAACTATAGAGAGACTGTTCCAGAAGCTTTTCAACCCTGAAATTCTGCAGGAAACAGTGAATACTTGTTATTTTGGGGGGATTTGGCATCAACATGGTTAAATTCAAAGATACTGAATACAGGGTTCCCACACTCACTTGGACATCATATTCAAGGACTTATATCAATGCAAATATCTGTCACAGGGTTTTATAAAGCACTTTCAATGCCATCCATCCATTTTCAAAAACTTTTAAGGCATTGTTTTATTTTTCTCCAGTGACTATCAGCACAAAATATCAGCTATCAGCAGTTTCAGTCCAAAATTATCTGTATGGGTTTTGACCAAAACCCTAGAATCTAAACAGATTGGTCCAAGACATCAATCGAAAGCTTTCTAATCAACTTTCAAATTCATAAGCTAGTTTGTCTTTTTCTCATTTTCTTTCTTCAAATTTCTAACTGAACTATTAAAAAACGTTTTTGTTGGAAAGAAATATTATCTATTCTAATAACAACCTGGCAGGTTTGGCATTAAGTACCAAAGAACAAAAGGGCATAAATACAGATAAAAACGAGCTGAACAAGCACATTGTGAGTTTTAGGATATGGGGCCGGAGCTTGTATGGGTGTGTGTGTGTGTGTGTGTGTGTGTGTGTGAAGAAAGTAGGTCCTGATTTGAAAACTTCTTGCTCTTTGATATCCATGTAATGACATCTCAACTCCTGGGTGTCATGAAAGCAAGAGACGCGAGATACACACCCAGCTATTGGTGGTTGGAGGAGACGTCCCAAAACACACACACACACACGCACACACACATACATACAGACTGCCACATCACAAGGGAATCGACTCTTGCGGCAATTAAAGGTCTTGTACAGCATCTAAGTTGGGAGGCTAACCTCGTGGTGGAGCCGTATGGTAACTATATAGCACCAAACCACAGGCTCCAGGGCCGACTCCCTCCACCATATGATGTCCTATAATCTGTCTGTTTGATCTATGGCAGGGATGGGCTCGGCCTCAAAATAGATCAGCACTGTAATCAGGGCGCTGTGTGTGACCCCCAGATAGAGAGAGAGAGAGAGAGAGAGAGAGAGTGTGTACAGAGCGGTAGGTGCCACTTATAGGTAACAAAAATAAGTATTGTATTTCCATGTTTCACCTCACACGCCCAGTCAGACCACTGAGCCTCTACTGGAACCATTTCTACAGAAAAGGAAAGGCCTGCATGTGATGTCATATGGAGCTGGTTTCTGAACCTAGGGGCTGGGACCCCTGAAAGGGTCATGAGGTGATTTTAAAGGGGTCACAAACCTTAAAATCTACAATGTATAATGAGTATGGTGGAATATGGCATTGATGCTAAAACTTTATGCACCCACGGCTCTGTTAGACATTTGGGAAAAAGCTGTCAGCCAAATGGCAAATGGCACATGTATATTTGCATGTTCTAGGCTCATTCCGATGATTATTCATCAAATAAAAGATTTTTCATTTTTTGTGTCTTGGTTCACCATTTTTTTAAGGGCTTGGGAGCTAAAATAAGGTGAAAACTAAATCCTTATTGCTGTTGCCATGGAGAAACACGCATAACAGCAATTATGTTTTTCATTTTCTTCCTTGGACTGGAAGTCATTTATACATTGAGTGAGTTTCATAACCCTTGGGCCTTTGAAAACACAATCCTAAACCTTAACAAGCTCATTGTAGAAGTCCTCATCTTTCCTCATCTTTCTAGCCTTGTGGTCCTCATAAGGATGGAAGTACACTCTACACACACACACACACACACACACACACACACACACACACACACTTACAGGACTGCTGCTCCTTGGCTCGGCTGGAGGTTTTGTGGGACTGACACCAGACGGTGACGCCATCATCCAGCAGCTTCAGAGTCCGTCTCTTCTGCCAGCGAGGCGAGCGGACCTGCATACATAATAAACATCAGTTAAATCTGATTTATATATATACAACAACAAGTACTACGATTGCTACTGCTACTATTAATAATACTACCTTCACCATACTGGAGCCCTGCAACATCAGCTTCACATCTTCATCATCCTGCACTCCTGGAAAGAGAAAGAGGGAGAAAGGGAGAGAGAAAGAGAAATTTGATTTGATGAAAATTCTGCTTGATTTCATACATATATGGCAGTAAATGTAGAAAGTAGAAAGCTGATCTGATTTGAACTGAATAGCACTGAATGAGGGCAGGAAGGGGGGAGGTGAGGAGAGAAGAGGGAGGACGAATGGAGAGAAAAAGCGAGGGAGGATCGTCAAAATTAGAGGTTGGTGTATATACATCTGTTGGACCAAAGCCGTTCATATGCTAACTCTGTAATTCTGATATTCTGGGATGCAAAAGCAAGATGAGAAGGTATGGAGAGAGAGGAGAGAGAGAGAGAGAGAGAAAGGGAGAGAGATGATTTGGTGAACCTGGAAGAGAGGAGATAAGAAAGACGGAGAGAGAGAGGCATAGGGAGCGGGACAGTTTGGGGAATGAGGGGAGAGAGGGAGGAATTGAGGTTACAGAGGAGAGGAAATTGCAATTAGCTAAGTGCTTTTCGGCCCGTCATGAAAGCCTTTTAGAAAGATGAGTAATCAAATGAGAGTCAGCAGACGTGGATTTCAGTTGATTGTGTCTTTATCGCTCAGCGTTTTTAGCCCGCAGACATTTCTCAATATGATGCAGGTTGTTTGATTACATATTTATTGTAGAATTGATCAATACTGCACTGGTTGTCTATGGGAAGACCTGAACCTGAACTGATTCTAATGAGACATTCAATGGAGAGTTTTAGTGTCCCAGACAAGCATATGTTACATTTCCAAACAACTTCATATCATAACAAGAGATGACCGAGGAAGTGAAAGCATCTGCACTCTGAAATCATAGGGACAAATATTTATATGAGTCAACAGACCCAGAATGCCAACGCTTCCAGCATAGTCGAGGATTTTTGAGTAAACTCTATGATATCTGCCCTTATTCTGTTTGCTGTTGTTTCTTCAGTCATAATAACAGTCAGGTTATTCTGATCTTTTGTTATGATATGAAAAAGCATGTGAACAGATGGTCTTGAATAAACTTTAACCATTTAACTATTAAAGGTCCCACTTTGTTCACTTTTACTGAACTATATTTTTGAAATCCACTATGTCTCAGTATAACAATAATGTGCTTTTGTGATAAATATAGTTTAGTTTATAGGGTTATTCTGAAATGAATGAATATAATTTCAGCCGAGCAATCTGATTGGTCAAAGACATGTTCCAACTGTGCTGATGATGAATTTTTGAATATGCTTTAACTGTAAATTTCTAAATAAAAACAATGAGGCTGCGTTTGAGCCTAGATCACGTCCTTATACGTATATAAAAAAAAGAAAATTTGAATTTCTATATCAGGGCTTCCTTAAAGTGTGTGCCTGTAATTACACACACTAACTGTAAAACACAGTGTCTGTGTGTGTGTGTGTGTGTGTGTGTGTGTGTGCGTGTGTTTGTGGCCGCTCACATTAACAACAGCACATCCCAAGAAAATGTAGTTCCAGTGTCAAATTACATTTCAAATTAATGCCATCTACATGTATATACATATCTGGCATATTTCAGTATATTTTCAAGCATTTCTCTAAATATATTCTGAAATATACAGTATGTGAAATGTATTTTTCTAATGTAACTGAACTGCATCTGATCCCAGCAAGCGTGAGCGAGCCTGTGAACTGCATCTTGACTTGATTTCTTATCAGCACTGATTTGACAGAAAGATTTATTATTCTCATGCAGGCTGCAGGTAAAACTCTGGTTGGAAACCAATCACTTCAATTCCAAACTACAATGTTGGGAATAATCAATGCCCTGTATTTGAAATGCTGAGGAAATATTTTCTCCAGTCAGACTTTTCCATGTAACCTGAGAATTCATAAATCATCCATAACACATCAATGATCTGCTTATTTAAAGAGGTGTCAGACTAGTCCACAGAGCTTGGTAAGTCCTGGAGGGTCATTCAAAGAACAGTTATTCCATGTGGAACTTTATAATATAATTGTTGGTTTGGAAATATAAACTTCCATCTGCATTCAGCTACGCTCTCAGAAAACAAGGTACAGACATGTAGCTTTTGTCACAGGAGCTGCTTGTTCTCTGACTGTTTGTGATATTAAGCTTTTAGTTTCTCACATCCAGTAGCCTATTAAGTTAATATACCCATCTATATCAAACTTCAGCAATATGTTAAGACTTCTTTTAGAGCTGCATTATATGAGTAAACTATTTTTGTGTAAAATGTCAACTGAATCTTTAAAATTCCAAGACCATGATGTGACTTCAGGATGACAATTGGTAGTTTAGTTACACACACACTGTTGACTGTAGTGGAACTTACAATTCTCTACAGAAGTAAAACTATACAGGCAGTACATTATTTTCGATATCATGCCGATATCTTTTATTCAGGATGCAAAGTGCAAGGTGTGTGAGCACAGGTGTCATGGTGCTTCACTTGAGGAATTGGAGGTTTAGTGGAGTCCTAGTTGGAGGTTGACTCCATCTTGTCCTCCTTGTTCTTCTTCTTCCTCTCTTTGCGGCTGGGAGTCAGGGCATCAGCGAGTCTTCTCAGAAGGCCATGTTTCTTCTTCTTCTTCTTCTTCTTCTCCAAAGTCTCACTCATGTCCTGCTCCAGATCTGCGATCTTTTCCAGCACAAAGCGCTCTCTCTCAGCCCACTCTTGCTCCTTGTCCTCCATGGCCCGCTGGGTGTCATTTTTGGCCTTGATCAGTTCGGCCCTCTCCTGCTGCCACTGGAGGAGATGTTTCTTCAGCTTCTCCTCAGCCTGCTTCAGAGCCAGCTGGGCGGCCAGGTACTTCTCAACGGCCTTCTGGGTCTCCTCCACGGCCTGCTTGGTGATGTTTTTGGCCTTCTCTGCCTCCTCTTTTTCCTTTCGCAGAGCGTCCTTTACTGCATCTGCTTTCAGCTTAGCATCTGTCTCCTGGATGGCCGATTTAGCAAATTTAAGCCGCAGTTCCAGCATGGCAGCCTGATGATTTTCTTCAGCCTGAGCGCTGAGGTTCTTCTCTCTCTGGAGATCCTCGTTAAGCTGCTCGATGTTGTTGTGCAGAGCCTTGTTCTTCTGCTCAATGGCCTGGATTTTCTTGGCCTGCTGCTCTGCAAGCTTCTGCGCTTCCTTCAGCTGCAGCTGGAGGTCTGACAGAGAATCCTCTGCAGCCTGGGTCTGCTGACCAGCAGGATTCTCCTCCAGCTGAGCGTCAGTCTTGATGGCCTGTTCCTGGGGCTGTTCATGGGTCTGGATCAGGAAGTCCAGGCCCAGAGCCCGCTTCAGAGAATTTTCTTCCTCCATTATCTTCTGATACTTCTCGGGGCCAAATTGCTTCTGGACCTCAGTCTGTTCCTCAGCCCAGGCACGGATCCAGACCTCTTCCTGGGCCCGTACCCGTTCCCTCCGCCTGGTCCAGTTGTCCTCCTGTCTCCTGTAGTTCTGGAGATGGTGTGGAACCCCGGTCTCTCTCTCCTCAGGGAGAGGAGGTAGGTAGGCTCTCCTCCCTGCTGGTCTGTGGGAGGGCCATACCTGGGCATCCTGCTGCTGTGGGTTCTGCTGTACCTCCCAGCCTTTCTTCTTCTTGCCTCTCTGTCGTCTTGTTTTCTGTGTCGCCTCCATCGTGCTCAGAAACCAAATGCCTCTTTGGGCCAATTTTGTTCTGGAGTTCTGACATTACACTGCTCAATGTTCTCATTGTGATACCACAATGTGTGATGCCACTGAGATTCCAAGTTCCTCTTGACTGACTGGGCCCTCAAAGATTCTGTGTTAACATTGGTTAAAGTGAAAAAAATATATTTTCTGGGTTTATTAAATCTGTACAAGAAGTGTAATGTGATTTCATATTATACCAGTTAGTAGTGAATGTTTGGAAAAAGTATTTTGGTTCTTCTGAATTCTTGGTGTGTGTTAGAGACTGAAGTTGGTACAGTTCAGACAGAGAATGTACTGTTTAATAAAAAAGAGTTTAGCTGCATGTTGCAGCCCACTATGCTGCCGCACTTAAATCCAAACAATCTCACCCTCTGGGCAGTGCAGTGACCCATAGAGTGTGTGGAATGCAAACTATCTTAAGTTTCCAATGAGGGCAGCCTTCAAATGTGCTGAGGGGGCCCCATGGCTTTGTTATCATAAAACTACATAACCATTATGTGTGTGTGTGTGTGTGTGTGTGTGTGTGTGTGTGTGTGTGTGTGTGTGTGCGTGTGTGTGTGTGTGTGTGTGTGTGTGTACATGTGTGTTGGGGGGAACCCTTGGTAAGCAATTAGAAAGGGTTTTCCAACAAGAAGACTTAATCAATTCCACTCTAAAGAGAAATCTATAGAAGTGACTCTCCTTCATAGATATTGCTGAGTCCCAAGCTGACTAGGCAGGAATCAACAGCTGAAAAACAGTAGACTCACTGTAGGCTGGGAAGGGCTGGGTCACTCAACTGACAAAGGAGTCTTGATACTGGAAACACACACACAAGCATGTACACACACACACTGGCTTCATTCCCCCCTATGCGGAGAAGTAGGCTAAGTAAGGAGAGCAACATTGCAGCAGGGGAAGAAATTCAGCGGGTGAGTGGTTGTATGTGATGTGTGTGTGTGTAGAGGAAGACAGCCAAACCATTTGAGTGTGGCTTATAAACAGATTGGCCTGGCAACCTCACACACATGTGAAACACCCTGGTTGAGCCTCGCTGTGGTATGCAACCACAGCGACGCAATCAAGAACTACTGTAGGTCTAAAGGTCGTGATGACACCATTCCTAACTAATTAGCTACTGGTTTACATAGAATTATGCTATACTATGACATATACTGATGTTTACCCAGCCACACCTTCAGGTCAGTAGGCAAACTTGACCACAAAACTGTGTTTTTCCACTGTAAGTGTGCCAAACTGGCTCAATGTGGTATGCTTTGCCATTATGTTTCATACACAGTTCAGTTCTGTATGGGTATGATGGAAGCGTGGCACCCTAACATGTTTGGTGCTAGCAGGGTTACGTGCTGGTTTCCGCATTCTGGTCTCAAACACAAACAGGACCACACCTATTGTGTTCCAGTAGAAAACTGAAGTGTGCCGATACTGTGCCATAGCTATTAGGGATGGGACAATATATGCGATATGGGGTTTACGATTCAATTCAACCATGATACGATGTAATAAATAAAAGCTCAATAACAACAAAGTATGACTGTGCAGAATTATGTTTATTTCTGAGCCACAAATCTTTCTAGCAATGGCATTGGCTTGCTAGAATGTAAACAACAACTTATAAATGTCATTACAAAGTGCAAATAATATTGCAATTCATTTTCCTGCACCACGATACATATCGTCACATTTTTGTATCGCGATATATTGAATTGCGATATATCTATATATATGCTACTGGTGCAAAGGAAAACACTACTAGTCTCTCAAGACCACTAAAACTGAGTTCAGTGTGTTGTGACAGGCTTCCAGGGATTCACATCAACACCATCCACTATCCAAAGGCTGGTAAATGCTCTGCATGGTAAACCTCGCACCTCTACTAGAGAATTTGACAGATAACCTGATAATACCTAAAGCCTAGTAATGTGATACTTTATTGATCCCTGTAAGGAAATCGCAGGGAGGTCAAAGGTCAGGCTCAGCTACAGAACAGCACCGCTGGAGCTGATATTGACATTCGATACCGTGGAAAATATCGCGATATTCACAAAATATCGTCTGGAAACAAAAGTGGGTGGTGAATTCTGAAAAGTTAGTTCCATGCCTTGTAGACTTGTTTTTGTGTTTCTGTATTCCTGGTCACTCATTAGGGGAGACATTTGTGCTGGGTGGGGAAATACAGATTATCATAGCCAATGAGGTTTGGCTTTGAAGCCTGGGGTCCTTTTACACACATAAATGATACACGTACATGAACAATATTAGATGACTGAGACACACAAATAAAGAAAGATATGCACACACACACATGCACACACACACACACACACACACACACACACACATACACATACACAGCAGTAAAGGCCTTGTCAGTCAGACTCAGCTCTCCGAGATAATTAGTGCTCTGTCCGTGCCTTAATTAACTGGCTGACACTTCACTTCCTCAATAAAGCTCAGCTCATTAGCTCAGGAATCAAAATCATTTGCATGTGTTTTTGTTTCCACAAAGAAATGAATCACAGGCTAGAAAAAAATGCAAATTTGCTTTTTTGTGCGTGTTTAGTTTCGTCATTCTAAGTTTCTTTAATCTTTTCTTTGTCACTTGCTTTTTTTTTATTTTAGTGTATACTGACACCAGCTTTTCTTAAGAAAATTAGTGGGCGTAATGTGTTAACTTATGGAATTTGCTGCAGTGGTTAGAAGGGAAAAGGATGGAAGCAGTGCAAGGTGGATTCTGTCAGTACTGCTCAATGAACCATTTTAAAGATAAGAGAGCCATTGTAAATTAATGTAAAACAGGTGACGTTTCTCTTTAAGTAGTTGTTCCCTCTAACCTGATAGTTTGGTGACCTACATCTAAAAGTAAAACATTGAAGTAATAATATGTTGTCAGTCATCAGTCATAAATTTAGTGAATATAAGTAGGTTTGCATGTTTTGGTGGCAAATGATATTCGATGCAGGGACTTTGCCGTAGCTTAGGGTTTGTTTGTTTTGGCACCTCCGGAAATGGGGAATCTCCACCAAGCAAATTTTGTTACATTTACATTTATATTTTAGGGATTTAGTTCACTTATCCTTCTGCCAAATGCATGCTGGGAAAGTCTCAAGCCCCTCCTGTGACCCTGAATAGGAATAAGCGGGTATGGAAAATGGACTGAATGAGTGAACGAATTCATATACTCATCCAGAGCGACTTACAAAGGCTGGAAGAGCAGAATTGGCTTTATTCACAGATCACCATACAATCAACCAAAAGTAGTGCAAGAGTAAAAGCCGTAGTGTCCTGATGATAGATGTAACAGACATTCCTGTGTTATCCCTCTACAATGATCAATGAGAAGTTCTAGGAAAAGATATGAAAACCATGGACAAATAGGTAGAAACTTTTTTGGGAGTAAGGGCGAGGCTCTATTTCCAGGAAATCAGACATTTCTTCAGTGTTGTTCTAACCAAACAAATTTGAGCACAGAAATAGGCCACACAAGTTAGAAGAAACCTTGGTGTTTTCCAGACTGGGAGATACAGGGAGACACTTGTGACCCAAACTGGGAGACACTTGTGACCCACTCTGCTGAATACACACGTCCACCTAAACTGAGCTGGAATACCAGGAAAATTGCTACCAGACTATACTGGACCACAGCTAGCCTATATTTGAGGATGATGCCGCCCTGCATTTTAATTTAACCCCTGTACAGTAAGCCTCAGTAGTGGGATTGCAGAGCTGGGTTTGCCAAATGGTGTATTAACAGGCTTTTCCCTGACATTTAGAGAGGCTTAGGTGGTACTGACACTGGTGGGTTGGTTTTGTGCAGGGATGCAGGACTCTCTAAGTGCACATATAACTAAGCAACTATAGAGGGCTTTCAGGCTACGTGACGCACTATGACGGCCATATTGGAGGTCCACAGCTCTTGGCTGTGAACTGTTGCCCAAGAGCATGGTATCTGGTCAGCTAACTACTGTCTTATTGTTAACACACCATGTATCTAACATGTATCTAATAGAAGCTAACATCAGTGTTCGCAGTATAGCAGTCACATGTTAACATATTAACACTGGTCGCTTTGCTGAATGAGCCTGCTGACTAGTTAAGTCAGGGTACTAAAGTATAATCCGTTTTCCCGTCAAAAACCAAAAACCAAAAACAATAAAACGAGCCCATTTTCCGTTTTTCCTTTTTAAATCAAAAACGAAAAAACAAGAAAACGGGCCCGTTTTCTGTTTTTCCAATGTCCATGAACATTGAAAATCAAGTGGAACAAAGTGGAAAAACGGCTCATTTTTTGGTTTGGTGTAATTTCCATTTTTCAATTTTCCCTTGCGAATTGAAGACCGCAGGTGACTGAAATCAATGGAGAGGGTGAACCGGAAGTAAAATTAAACCGTCAATATAAAAGTGAAATGTGTGAGAACTTTACTGTCAGGAGAACGAGGCACTTTGCGAATTAATTGGTTGCCTGTAGCTTCAGATTAAGCTAAAGTTAGCTAGTTAGTGTGATATATAGTGATATTATTTTAGTTGAGTGGCATTAATTAATAGTTATTGTGGAAACTGTTACCCCTATTCCATGTTCCCTACCCAAATAAAGAGCATCTATAAAGTCACCAGCCGAGGTCCCCATCACCCACCGTGAAGGTTATAACGTTGACATGGTTTTAAACAATAATAATAATAATAATAATAATAATAATAATTTAAAAATTACATTTTAAATTAAATCTACATTCCTCTATCATTAAATGTGGCGTTATTGACTAATTTTACTCTACATGTAATACCAGCTAGTAAAATAGGCTACTACCAAATAAACCTTTTTTTTTTTTTTAGATCAAAGGGCTCAGAACATTTTATTTTTTTATTGCAAGTCTGCAAAACATTTATGTGACATGATGAACACCTTAGCTCCCATTGAACATTTGAATGTGATGAGGAACTTTTTTGTCTTGCAGACAAAATTGGGTCACGTTGCAAATCTCTATATCATATTAGGCCAAGTGAAGTACCGTAAATCCTCTAATAGTGGCCGGTAGTCAATTAAAAGCCGGGTCTCCGATAATGGCCGGGGCCGTGGTCGACACAAACAAATAAAGGCCGGCCTCAAATACAGGCCGGGGAAAAAAACAAAGGAAACAAGACTAGGTCAAAACCTAGTATATGGCTGGACCGTTGTCCTCTCCACCGCGCCCACGGCCCGCATTGATCCTCCCGATCCAAGCCCCGGACGCCCGGTGACGCATCGGTGTCGGGACCCCGCCGAAATCTCGGCCGGATCACCAGGAACACATCAGTGCCCAGCTATCGGCACTGGCCGGAACCGTGCCCCCAGGAAACTCCGGAAAGCGTCGGCCCTCGGCGCACCGAAACCTCCATGCTTGTCTGTGTCTCTTTCCGCTGACAGAACAGAGGGCTGTCAGGTGGACTGAGCTCGCGCATATGCATCGAAATAAACGGCGATATGATATAATTGTATAGATTCTATTCTTAGCTTCAGTTAGCTTCAGTTTACATGTAAACAACGGTGGATACCGGTAAACTCCTGGTGCCTGTTTGTAACTGTAGTTTGTAGTAACATACAAGTGCCACAAGATGGCTCGGCCGGTGGAAGTCTCTGGAGCATGCCGTCGTCGATTACCGTAATTATCGTAATGCATTGCAGTAACAAAAAAATGGCTACCTAACGTACCCCAACAGAAGCAGATCAGAAAACAAGGAGGCTTCGTACTAAAATATGAGCAAATATACTTATCAAACAGAGGGAATTAGAAATAAAGGCCTGTCTCTAATATAAACCTGCTTCCAATAAAGGCCTGGTACCCTCTGCAGTTGAGGTAAATAAAGGCCCGGGCCAGTATTAGAGGAATTACGGTAGCTGCCATGTTGCTTTCAACTATCCTTTCCTGTTTTTTTTAATCTCAACCTCCCAACTTGGTTCGGTTTCCTCCTCGCTGCCCTGTGCGTTGAGGCCCTCCAGACTGGGCCGCTATGGGCCCGACCACAGTTCACGGTGAGCGGGGTGGTCCTCCTCGCCGCTGGGCCTGTGCCTGGATCACCCGGCTCATTAGCTGTTCAGTGCTGATACTAAGCCCTTCAACCGCGTCCTCCATGCCATGATGTCCTGGGGGTGGGGGGGTGGGGGTGGGGGGGTTCTCTGCCGAGGCAATGACCCCAGCTGAGGCACATACCACCCATGTACACAGACACATACACCTTTTCAAGTTGGGAATGCAGACCAGTGAAAAGCCGTAGGTTGTGAGGTCTGGCTGGCTAGGCTAGTGGTATTGCATGTAACTACGCATTCACAAAAATTATCTAACAGGGGGCAATGAAAAATAGATTAGACTACACCCTGACATAAAGAGGGGCTATGTCAGACCCTGTAACGAGACCTTACTTTTTGCCAATTTGAAAAGGGCTAAAAGGTTACAGGTTTATGGACAAAGTTGACCAATATTGGGATAATATAGTCTTGCAATACAGAACTTCAACAAATATCCGCTTCATGAAAATTGGGATTAATAAAGTACAACCATACCATACCATTTATGACCTGGATGTTTGGAAGTCCATACAATAAAACAAAGGAACTGTATTAATGTCTGTGTTGTATTTGTTTAACTAGGGGTTATAGGATGATTCTGACAGCATTCTCACCCTTACATTCCTCAAACAGTTGGTGGTTTACTTAGAATATAATAGTAGGCAACTTTTGCCGATTCAGATTTGACACTGGAGTCCACAGCATCTGTGTGTCAAGACACTTGATTTCAAAAAAAGTTCCTCATCACATTCAAATGTTCAATGGGAGCTAAGGTGTTCATCATGTCACATAAATGTTTTGCAGACTTGCAATAAAAAAATAAAATGTTCTGAGACCTTTAATCTAAAAAAAAAAAAAGGTTTATTTGGTAGTAGCCTATTTTACTAGCTGGTATTACATGTAGAGTAAAATTAGTCAATAACGCCACATTTAATGATAGAGGAATGTAGATTTAATTTAAAATGTAATTTTTAAATTATTATTATTATTATTATTATTATTATTATTATTATTGTTTAAAACCATGTCAACGTTATAACCTTCACGGTGGGTGATGGGGACCTCGGCTGGTGACTTTATAGATGCTCTTTATTTGGGTAGGGAACATGGAATAGGGGTAACAGTTTCCACAATAACTATTAATTAATGCCACTCAACTAAAATAATATCACTATATATCACACTAACTAGCTAACTTTAGCTTAATCTGAAGCTACAGGCAACCAATTAATTCGCAAAGTGCCTCGTTCTCCTGACAGTAAAGTTCTCACACATTTCACTTTTATATTGACGGTTTAATTTTACTTCCGGTTCACCCTCTCCATTGATTTCAGTCACCTGCGGTCTTCAATTCGCAAGGGAAAATTGAAAAATGGAAATTACACCAAATCAAAAAACGAGCCGTTTTTTCACTTTGTTCCACTTGATTTTCAATGTTCATGGACATTGGAAAAACGGAAAATGGGCCCGTTTTCTCGTTTTTGGTTTTTGGTTTTTGACGGGAAAACGGATTATACTTTCAACAGTTTGTTCAGGTGAACTGTGCTGACTCTTCTCAAGATACAACTCAGATAGCTTTTCACACAGTGCTTAGCCCTGGGCTAAGAAACGATTCACACAGGCAAATTCCAAAGTGGGATAACCCCGACTTTAGCCCAGGGCTAGCTGGCCCTGCTCCGGAGCAGGGTTACTTTTCAGGGTTATCCCCAGAAAATCGTTGAAAACCGGGGTTATCTGTTGGTTGTGTGAACAGGGTTAGAAGACTTTGCATCACTTGTGTGTTGTCCAATCAAATAAATTCTCATTCACAACGTTGCTAAGCAACAATGTATGGCATTCCTGAGCGCAAATGTTTTCATTTGAAATTCTATTATCACAGAATATTCAGACATGTAATTACCCTGGGCTAAGAATGCTGTGTGAAACATTACCCGTAGGCTAAAATGGGTTAAATCTGCCCTGGGCCAACTGTTAGCCCAGTGTTAACATAACCCTAGGCTAAGAATGTGCTATGTGAAAAGCCCTGTAGAGTTTTGGAGTAGAGACTAGGGCTAAAGACAAGACAGTTTACTGTGTCACAGTAACCTACATTTGGAATTCAGCTTTACTGCATTACTGAGTGAATCTACACCCACATCACAATAATGTTTTTTCAGGTACTCTCTTTTTTTTAGCCTGGTTGTTCTATATTTAGCCAAAATTTGTGCACAGCCAATTCTCCAGTGGACCATGATGTTGCCAAACGTGGTTGATAAGAGCTTTGTGACGCAACAGCAAAGCCTCTCTAGGAACAAATGTAAAGCTATGGGAACCAGAACCAGCTTTGAAGAAAAGCTGCACAAAAATTTACCAAAAAAAGACAAAGAAGTAAGGGACAACTGGAATTTGCCTACATACATGCAAGGAAAATACACAAAAATTGGGCATATATTATGCATTTTTAACACTTGGCTCAACAGCTTAAGAGTTGAATAAGCTGGGGGGAAAAATCATTCAGACAGTCTTCATTCCATTGTTAGTCAATGGGACAAAGACTATCCCAAGCAGGGGAATACATTGAGTCTATTATAAGTCTATTATTATTAGTCTATTATTACAGTGCTATGCAAAGTAACCTGAACCTGGAAACCTGGGAGCCCTAAATATCTCTGCTGGCCTCAGACGCAATTTGCTTTTGACCAGCTGGTAAATGTTTGGTTTTTCCCATGTGGGAGACCAGAGTTCCCAGTCTGGACAAATACATGGCAGGAACCTGGACTTGGCTGATGGCTCATGGATTTCCCAACTACACCAGCCACTTGCACTGTTTTACCAGCCAAGTTTGATTTTTAGAATGTGCCATGGAGGGTCAACACTCTATGGAAATTTACCAGCATTTGGCAAGATGCTGGTGGTAATTTCTCACTGCCTATCCATTCTGAGAAAATTGGGCAATACTTAACAAGTATCCTATAGATGCTACTCTCCTCCTGAGACAAACACCTACAGTACACTCTCATGCATCAAAATCAAAAAAGGGAAGGACACATCTCTGCATAGCTGTAGAGATGGGACAATATATGGTAATTCAATATATCGCAATACAAAAATGTATCGTGAGGCAGAAAAATGAATTGTGATATTGGCTACATTTTATTCTTCTATAGTAATAACAAATGTGACGGCTTGCCCATCACCATTTCACAAGCTCTCTATTGAAATTATATTATTTACACTTTTTAATGACATTTTTAAGTTGTTTACATTCTAGCGAGCCAATGGCATTGCTAGAAAGATTTGTGGCTCAGAAATAAACATAATTCTGCACAGTCAGACTTTGCTGCCATTGAACTTGATTACATTGTATTGTGCTGTATCAAATCGTGAACCCCATACCACATATCAAATCGTATCGCGAGATAAGCATATCTTCCCACCCCTACTTACTAGATAACGATTATGATTTATTATGAACTTACATCATACAGATTTACATCAGCATAAAAACTTTTATATAAAACTGAGTTTAGCTGGGGTTTTCCTCTAGTACAGCCCTGATCATAACATGTATTTTACACTAAGGTATTGTTTGCATGGTTGTAGGAGCTTGAACATTTCTCATAAAAATGTTCATACGTGTGTCATAAAAGGGTCATTTATGGGATGTGGAGGGTAAAACCCACTTAAACTTATTTTGCCTGCACCTTTTCATTTGCAGAATTGAGTTTCAACCAGACATAAATAATCTTTATAAGGCGACTTCACAATATAAATCATAGTAAGTAGTATCAAAGTGATGTCAGTTATGAGGGAAGGGTGTTAAGGAAAAATGCATAAATCAATGAAAATATAATTGATTTTACATTGTTGGTTGTTTGCCTTATGAAGATCACCGTCTGGATTTCGTAGTTTACCACCTTTTGACTTTCCACTTTAACAATAATCTCATTATGTTTCAAAGATAACCCGACTAGACACCAACATCCTTGCAGAGGGAGGCGGGGTGGATAACGGTGCCGCTCAGCACACTGTATTGTCGCTGTACTGTATGTCAGCAGTACACTATCTCAGTCAGAGACGCGCTTTGATCAGAGGATGCGTTCAGATTGACTGCAACACTAATACTAATACTCACCCAGATTTCTCAAAGGATCGATGGTCTTTGAGTCGGACGTCCCGGCTCCGTTCTTCACCACCGGGGCTGCTTTCCTCCGGCTGCCCAACATGATGCAAGGATCCTGGGCTTTATTTCCTTCCCTTCCCTGCCTTGCACCCGGATCCTGTGTTGTAGATGTGATGAGGTCAGCAGTGTAGCAGCCAGATAACTAGGTACTGGATCACTGGATGCATGGAGTTATTGCTGGAGGAATATGTGAGAGTCTCCGCACCGGTCCGCAGCGCCTCATGGTTTTATCTTGTTGGAGGAAAAGCAAAGCCTGGCCAAGCCTTCACCCCGCTGATGTCACTGACATTGGATTTAAACACAGAGCCGCACGAACCAGACCAGCGTCAAGTCACTCAGGAGGAGACGACAGAAGACTTCCTGTTGTGACTTTAAAAATAAAAGCTTTGCTGAAAGATGCTTGGATGGCATGTTTGGATTACGTTTCCATCCACCCACCGTTACCTCCACACCAACAATAGAAGCAGTTATAGAATTAGGGATGCGGTGGTAAATCAAAAGATGGGTAAACTCATCATCATAAGGAAAACAACAATACAAATAAAAATTGCATTTACAAAAATGCATGAATTGGTGATCTGCAGGTAGTGATCATCATAAACCAAAATCAATTTTATTTTCAGAAATGTTTGCTTTTTTCCCCTTAAAATACCATATTCTCATATAACTTACATCACTTTGATACTACTACAATGTAAACAGTAAATTTATCTTATACAGATTTATGTCAGCCTAAAATAGTTAACTCCATTTTGCAAATAAAAATGTGGATAATCTGAGTTTACATTTAATTATATACATTACTGTATATAATTCTGTACCAAGTCATGTCCTACAATAAAAACATCCTCTCAGACTGGGTTCCTTCGGGACAAAATCTTCCCTGCATCTAATATAATTTGCCACCAAAACTTCCAAACTCCTTATTTAAATAAACTACATTTCTGGGGACAAAGTGGAGCAATAACTCAAGACATTATGACAGGACATTATTAATAATGTCTTGAGTAATGTCTAATAATTTATCAATAATTTTATAATAATTTATCAATTATTAGGTCACCAAACTATCAGTTTAGAGGGAACATTGGTTCTGGATGCTCCTCTGATGTCATGTAATTGTAAATGAAAATAGATACAATTATTGTTTTTAGTTTGTTTCATTAGCATTTTTGATATTTTTTTTCTTCTTTTTCCAGTTTTATTGTAATATGTTTCCCAGCTGTTGTTTTTCCTGTACAGTTTTGTCAATAAAACTTCAAATCCCAATAAATACATTCTTCATAATGTGACACCTTCTAGACTTTTATTTCGACTGCGAATTTGCCTCATTTCCTGTATTATTCTGTATATCATCGGTAGCTTGACGGCAGAGGGAACATAAACGGATTATAGCCCGGAGAAAGACGCTCATGTGCCCAATGTGAAATAGCCTTACTCTTTTGTCTACTAATCTCCAAATTTTAACAAAATCACAGCGGCCAAATGATGAAAACTGGACTGAAAATAGGTCATCCCTGTTTACTGTCCACTGTAATTAGGGCAATGGCGCAGCATTAAGATTTATGCTCAAATCCAAATATCTTCCGTGTCAGCCAATAATACTTTGAAACTAGATTGCAGAAGGAATATTATGAAATGATGCCCTCTAGTTGACAATTGTACCCTAAATAGTTTTGTGCTGCCATAATAAGAATTATTTCCTAAACACACACTGGATTATACTGTTATTAAACAGTCATTAACCAGAATGGAAATTAAATGCGTTTGACTATGAATAAATAACATTCTTTTTGGCTGATTGTTTCAGAAAAGGTATTAAGATTTTACTGACCACTTTTAAGGCACGGACTGGCATCAAGCTATATCACAGACCTTTTAACCTCAGGTACCTTATTGATCATAATTCGTTGTTTTTGAAGTCCTTTCTATGTTTCCTGCCTTGCTTTGATATTTCTCACCTTGCTGTTTTTACTGTTGATTTTATGTTTTTTGCTTCGTTATAAAGCGCTTTGTAACTGTTTAACTGTTTAAAGTGTAACGTTATTATTATTGTTATTATAGTAGTATTAGTATTTTTATTATGATTCTTCTGCTTCTTCTTCTTATTCCTAAATTCTGGGAGTGTCACTTTAAGTGGGCGTGGCCAATTACTCGTCATGTGATCTAATACGGAAGTCGGATACATTGATGGCTGAAAGTAACAAAGGTCTTGCAAACAAACTTTCCGTCAAATTAAACTGATAAAAGTCGACAGGGCGGCGTCCAGTCGTCACAGTGAGTGTTTTCGTAATGGTCTGGGGACGCCTGTGATCATTCTGACAAAAATCAAGTCACTTGTGTACATTGTGCTGGTCATGGCTAGTGAAAGGACGAACAGCAAGTGAGGTAAGACGAGTATGCAAGCTAACTAACGTTACTACTGAAGCTACAGCAGCTACTAGCTAGCCCCAGTACGTTCCATTCTTGTATGAGGAGAACCACACTCTGGCAGTTTATTGTTTCCTTTGCTTAGCGGCGAAGTGAAACACCCAGCAGAACATGACTTTGACCTGTTAACATTACTTATCATTACTGTCGACTCTTCAATTCGGCCCAAATCCAATCGAGAAAATAGCACTTATTTCAATAACATTTTAATTTGTAGAAGTGGTTAGCCTGTTATTCCCAAAATCGTCTTCCACCGAAATACACCGTCGTAGGCGGTAATGAGCAGTGTAAAACAATCCTTAAAGTTGATAAATTATAGAAATAAGTACTGCTTAGTGGATTACACGAATGCCGAATTTACCAGAGAAACCTAGCGATTCAGAAAAGATCTTAAGTAATGTTTTGTGAGGTACCTTTGACGACAAACAAGGCGATATGAAATTGCCAGATATTTGAATTGAGTTTGGCGTGACGTTCTGTCCATAGGAGAGAACTGCATGTATCGTAACGTTAGTTAGCCACTAGCTAGCTAGTTGTGTTTGTAGCCCAGTCCATTCTTCTAATTAGCTTATGCCAACTTAACAGCTAATGCTGCCCGTCTACAGATCTGGTTTTGTGCTCTTTCAGCTCCGGTTGCATTCGTCTATCGTGGTAGATTTGAAAGGTGAACCTGTCATGCCAGTCCCATCTATGGCAGAGCCTGCAGTGGATCACCAGAAACGGTTTCAGGCTGCCGTGGATGTCATCCATAACCTCCCTAAAAACGGTATGTAGCCTGTCCTAGCTTTATAATATATTAGCCAACGTTTTTCATGTCTCAGACACCATGTGACAGTAAAGTTGGGACTGTTTGGATTGCACAGAAGGTTAATGATTCTGTACCTTTGGTGTTTTGGGGTTGAATTGTGCATCCCAGTATTCAGTGTTAAGATATCAACCCTATTTCTAATACAACAAGCCTTGGTGGTGTAGCTTTGATGCTGCTGTTCTCTTTTGAATGGTACACCAAACTCCATTCAAAAACCTGGTGATTTAATGTGGCCTTGCTTATCAGCCAACATCATGCAAGACCTCTATGAAGGGTCACTGTAAGGGAACACTGTGGTGTCTTCTAGTCATCTAGTCATCTAGATAACCACCAAGCAGCATTTCATTTCAGTAAAATCTCAACTTTGAATTGGTTCATACTGCTTGCCGCCATCCTCCACAGTCTGTTTTGGTGGAAGAAGATTGTAGGCGTAATAGATGAACCAATTCTTGAAGTTCAAATTTTATTGAAATAAGTGCTGCTTGGTGTATTGGATATATGCCGAATTGAATAGTGGCTTCTCATGATTTGTAACAGCTTCTACTATGCATGTACCTTTGCCAGTAAGCAAGGAAACACTAAACTGCCATATTTTTGAATGGAGTGTGGTGTGATGTTCTCTCCATACAGGCGTGAGCCCCAATTCGTGCCATCCTCTCTTTTTCTCTTCATGTAGGAGAGAATGTGTCTCCTCATCCCTCCATAAGCTCTGTACACTACTCATTTTGACAAACATCTTCACAAAGCAGCACTTGTTTCAATTTTTTTAAAAGTAAGTGTTGCCTTTTCTGTAAGCGCTGCCATTTCTGAGCTGCCTCGAACACAGCTCTAAACTCATGTGTGGGCCCCGCCACAAGAACTGGGATTCAATTTCCAGTAGCAGCGCCTTCTGTTTTCCCTCTATCCAAATAAGGGGAAAAATGAGCAGACAGTTAAACAAACCTCCTAACACACTGTGTCTTATCTTCTAGGCTCCTACCAGCCCTCCTACAATGTGATGCTGCGCTTCTACAGCCTGTACAAGCAGGCTGTGTGTGGGCCCTGCACTGTGTCTCGACCTGGCTTCTGGGACCCAGTGGGACGCTACAAATGGTGTGTGTGTGTATGTATGCATGTGTATGTGTGTTGGGCAGGGCAGGGCAGAGCCAGATTTGGGACAGTTTTCAGTCACAGACACGCTGGCTATTTAGTTGCCCCAGTACATGCTGGTCCTTTTTCAATGAAGAGAGCGTCACACCAAACTCCATTCAAAAATCTGATCATTTAATGTGGCGTGGCTTATCGGCAAGAATCGTTAAGGACCAGTCTTCAATTCATCATGCATATAATTTACTAAGCAGTACTAACTGAAATATAATTTTAACTGTTAGCATTGGTTTACACTGCTGTCAGATCAGATTCAGACAAGGTCTTAAGTCATGTTTTGCGTGGTATGTGTGTTTGCCCATAAGCAAAACAACATTAAATGTGTGACTGTGGTGTGGCATTCTCTCCTCACAAGAGAGAAAGGAGTGAATCAGTTAGCTACTTAATTACTCTCCATGGCTGTTGGTAAGTAACTGATAATTCTGTCAGCTAATCTCCACCATGTGGGCCAACTCGCCATGCAACGTCATGGAGGGTTTTGTCAATTTGCAGCCAAGACCTCTTGGTTCTAGATAAGGCATCTGTATTACAAGCTGGCCAAATTCTCTGTCTTTGATACAAGGGCAAAGCTACATGCAGAACTATACATATATATATATATATATATATGTGTGTGTGTATGTGTATATGTATGTATATATATTTTTATATATATATATATATGTGTGTGTGTGTGTATGTGTATGTATGTATATATACTATATATACAACATTTGATTGTGTCTGTCTTGTATCTGACCTCTTACAAGCTGGGTTTCCATCCAAGTGTTTTTATATACAGTAAATTATGATGTATTGAATTAAACTGAAAGGAAACAGCAAATTTTGATTTAAAAAAAATCCTAATTTTTCCAGTGTTTTTATGCTCATTAGAGGCAGAAATGTTTTTTGTCAATGTAATTTTTTTTTGTCAATTTGATATTATGTGCTAAATGGCAATGGGCACACATTTGTTGAATGAATATTAATACAGTGACGTTTGAGAGTATCTGTCCACCACAACCTATAACATACATGCTGTCTCTTACATGTGTAAAGCACCTGTCATTGTTGTTTGGACATTATTTTATGGATTAGAATAGTGTCAAGTGCATGTCTTTGTTCTCACCGTCAGATGAAAGCATGAAACATGGCCAACGTTAACTGACACCAAATGCTGGTGTAGTTGGTAAATCTCTATTTGACTGACTTTTATATCCATCAGGGATGCCTGGAGCCGCCTGGGAGAGATGAGCAGTGAGAGCGCCATGGCTGCATATGTGGACGAGATGAAGAAAGTAGCACAGGAGGTGAATCACAAATTCATTCATAGATTCATTCATAGATTTAACTGCAGCAGTGAAAGTTCACTCAGTATTTGGTGTCAGGTGTATCAGCTGCCAGCTCTTGATTGTGTTTTAATTGAGAACAGTAATAAGAGTATTCACCAGGTGGCAAACGACTTTACATACACTGTACAGTATTTACAGATGTTATATCCAAAATACAGGGTATAAATGTGTACAATATATACACATCAAGTAGTCTGAGAGTATATAATAATATACAAAGCACAGGGACCTAGAGCAAATCTGAGAGTCAATTTAAGACAGACACACTTAGTGATAGGATAGATTGAAGAGGCTTAGAGAGAGTTAGTTCTAGTCTTTATGTCCATGTCTATAGAGTGGGGCGACATGTGATTTATGAATTTGTTTGATGTATGAATGTATGAATTTAGGCTTATAAGACAGGTGTATTTTCACATAAAAACATTCCATACCTCAGCTTTAAGCATACAGTTTAGAGAAGCAAGTTTCCCTAGAAGGTTATACATTCTAATCTCTGAACCATCGGCAAAAACCACCCCTGGATAAATAAAGGATAAACAAAAAGTCTGTGTACTACAGGGTGTAGAACTGCCATATCAGATTAACGCAGAGACTATAACACTGTATCTGCCAGCCTCCCAGTCAGTAAGGTTTTCCACTGCCGCCGCAGGTCATCGACACCATGCCGATGAACGAGAAGACCGCCTCGATGTTCCACCACTTCGAGCCTCTCTACATGGTGATTGATGACATGCCGCGGCCGCCGGAGACACTGCTCGATCTCGGAGACGGTCAGTCAGTGGTCCTGAGGGAAACTCTGATGAGGACTCGAATTCAGTTTCGCTGTTTAGTAAAATGTTTCCCATTCTTCCCAAGTTTAAAGAGTAACTAAACCCCAAACTCAAATCTGTGTAAAACCTGATATCTAAAGGTAAACAGCATGCTACTGAAATTTGCCATCTGCTATTGGCTGATCTTTGGTGCCAGGTGATGTCACCTTCTATAGAGTACAAGTGATGACATCACCTGGCACCAACGATCAGCCAATAGCAGATGGCACTTTAAGAATGATGCTACATACAGTTCATGAAGTTGAAGAGGAATAAAAAAAAAAAAGACAAACTAATTTAACTAGTGTCCTCTATTATGATAGTATGGCAGTAAATACATTAACGTTGGCCACTGTGATCTTAAATGAAAATATCAAAATCTTGTTAAATTCATGAACATAAACAATGACACAAATACTATTCCTGAGTCTTAAGACAACTCTATAGGAAATGAATAGACTTCTGGTGACTTACTGATTTTGTTGCTCACAATGTAAAAGTGATAAGAGTGTGTGTGTATTAGGTGTTAAAGGTAGTGAGCAGGCTGACAGCCCAGCGGAAGCGAACGAGGAGAAGGAGGAGGAGGAGGAGGAGGAGGAAAGACCTGAAGAAGAGGCTTCTCCTCCAGAGGAGGACCTCAGTCCCTCTGAGACCGCAGACCTCACTGCCAGCACAGTCCTCCACGGTACGTAATGGTAATTTACTGCCAGTAAATACAACAAAATAAGACTTCTGCAGACTGGATCCTCTATATTTCAGAGATATTGAATGGTGAGCTTGAGGTGAAGATGGGTGTGTATCATTTTGGAATAGAACTTTTCATGTGTACCTCTTGTGCTCCTGTAGACTCCGGTGTGTGCGAGGGCTTGGTGTTGACCAGCGACTCGGAGAGCGAGATTTTCTGCGACTCTGTGGACTCGGTGGAGCAACTCGGCAGCATCAAGGTACGACTGACCCCCATCTTCCAAAAGGTGGTTGAATAGCAACATACAGTGTTTACAGAGCAAGTAAACGTTAATGCTACTAATTTTCAGCTTGTATACACAACTGTTTTCCGCCGACAGGCCGAAGCCGTCAAGTCCAACGGCCTCCAGAACGGCCACGCGTACTCGGAGTCGCCCCCCGTCGAGTCCCACCAGCTGGAGAGCGGTCCGGAAGCCAGGCAGGTCGGGGCGGGGCAAGGCGGGGAGGGGGCGGAGGACGGGAAGGGCCAAGGACCCGTCAGGAGGAGCCGGGACGGCGGGCGGGAAGGCGCCAACCACAACTGGAGAGAACGTAAGCTGCTGGCGGTATTCTGTGAATTTAATGGGTTTATATTGAATTTTTGAGTAGTTTTTTCACCTTTATTCAGGGGAAAGTCGAACACAACTTTGAGCAATGCTTTGCATTTGCAAGCTGCTCTTTGGTTTGTTCTTGCATGAAGAACTCAAACTTTTGCTTGTAACTCCTCATCCATCTTTATGAGTTGACAGTTGACAGTTTCACTACAGTACCAAATGACAGGCCACTTTTTCCAGGTAGTAGCGCTGCAGTTAGTTGAGAAGATATTGAAATCTTGGCCTGCACTTTGCAAATTGCTGCAGGGAAAAGTGTTCAGACGGCTTCCTAAACAAATGATTCGAGTGCCAAGCAGAAAACCTGGACTTTGTTTTATTCAAACTAAGCAAATTCTAAGAATTAGTACCGCCCACCCCCCCACCACACACACACACACACACACACATTTTTAGCACTGAAAAAGAAATCCTGCATCATATTTTGTATTGCAGTCAGAATTATCAGCAATAAAAATGTGATTTAATTTGCAGTAAGTAGCAGATAAGAGTGTTTTCTAAAGTTACCAACACATACACTGACTTAAACATTTCAGTTCAACATAGTCAAGCTGTCTTTGACTTAGCCGGCTTCACAAACCTAACATTGGCGATCCTGGATAACCGGTCTCACCCAGCTGGTTATCAACTGGCTCTGTCAGCCCAGGATTTACCTATCCAGCTGTGAGCACGTTTGCAGGAAAGAGGCGGGGTTTGTAACAGACGGCCAATCACATGCAACATGCACAGACACAGAGCAACGTATTTAATATGAGATGAGATGAAACTATTGAAAAGGAAATGCATAAGCACATGACTAAAATATAAAAAGAAGCAACAAAAATGGTAATAAAATAATCAAACAATAAAAACAATAAACACTATAAATAATTGTTGGCTTATGTAAACAGATGCTGCAGACAAAAGTGTGTATGGGAAATAAATGGATAACATTTGTTTTCTTCTCTCAAGAAGAACAAACTAATGAATAAATATGAGCAATCCAAAAACAACAGTGAAAAGTAACAGTGTTGCTGCTGCCAAGGCTAGAGAGGACTGCCGGAGGAAAACTGCAAATGGTGTAAATGTGTAAATTCTTATCACTGCTCGTCATTAACACACAGTGTTCATTGTTCTCATTGTTTCATATTCACCGAGTTGACCCCATTTATCATGTCTGATGTGGCCTAATAAATCTGATATCCGCAGGCGGCATTCCTCAGGGCAGCCCGAGGCGTCCGAGCCGCGGGGCCCCCGTCGCGGGCGGCGGGGCCGGCCGGGGGGGAGGGGACGGCTCGGAGGGCGGGGGTGAGCGGCTGCAGGACGCCCAGCTGCAGCAGCAGATCGTCCTGGCCCTGCGCCGCCTCCGGGAGGACATGAGGAGCGTCATGGACCGGCTGGAGGTGGTGGAGAGGCTTGCCGCCACACACGTAAGCACCATAGAGACTTCATGGAGATTCATCTGGAGAATTAGCCATGTGCACATAATGACTAAATATAACCTGGCTGGAAAGAGAGAGATACCTGGAGAAGTCATGGGTGTGTGGTTCTGTATAGTAATGTCAAAAGCCAAAAGTGAATAGCCTGATGTTGCATTTAATTGATGTATGATAATGATCTTTTTCTTTCATTGTAATTACTTCAAGCGTCAAAAGATGTTTTTTTTTATTGCAATGAATTTTATTGTATGTTATATTTTATAGGGTGTCTATTTAAAATGGACTGTTCTGATCCAGTTTACGCAGTTAATTGTTCACATTAAATTATTTATCACAGGAGAAAGTGAATGGGGATTTTCTCTGGAAGGAATGCAACCAGCAGGGATGCTA
The DNA here is from genome assembly GCF_048128805.1 of Centroberyx gerrardi. Classification (NCBI taxonomy): domain Eukaryota; kingdom Metazoa; phylum Chordata; class Actinopteri; order Beryciformes; family Berycidae; genus Centroberyx; species Centroberyx gerrardi. The sequence goes on along the minus strand of NC_136016.1, from coordinate 4,120,326 downwards.
GTTGTTACTTTCACTCCCCATATGGGCATTTTTGAAGGGGCACTAAGTAATATATGATCTTTATCGACCTCTGTTGGCGACCACGAGGAATTGCAACAACATCCATAGAACTTACCTTCTCCTATACAAGTCTCTGGTACAAAATGAGTGTGGCAGTGACTGTGAAAAAGGTCTGGACAGGCCTCCCTCGAAAATAGAAATACTGTATATGAGGAGATTGATGTTCTGCAGAAAGTGGATTTTTCCATAAGCTCTCCTCTGTGTTTCCATCTCACTGCTGTCTTCTGTATGACAGACCCAGAGTTCAGACTGGAGACCGTGCCTGCAGTGCGCAGCTGCCGCAGAACAAGAGGTAAGGATGACAGTGTCTCTTAACTCTTGACAGCTCTTGGAAAGAAGCTGATGAAGTGTCATGTTTTCTCTGATATTAAGAGGATGTTTTCATGTCCCTCAGGAGGACAAATGGTGGCCGTTCGACGTGTCCGGTCGGACCGTCCTGCTCCTGCTGCTGTGGCCGCTCGTGGCGCAGGGCCTGGTCGTCCTGCTGAGGAAAGCCCAAAGGCGAAGTCGCATCTCTTCGTGAAGCCGGGCCCCGACGAAGACCCGCTCCAAGTTTAATTTCTACAAGGAGAACGGATTAATCCCAGTGTGAATTCATAGGAAGGGTTTCCTCAGCCTTATGGTGCGCAACTCTTAAGAGAAAAGACCCTCATCCCTCATTCTATGTGCACAGCAGAGGGAGAGGATTTCACAGACTTGTTCTAAATGGAACTGTCTGCTTGGAGAGAAATGTATTGGGTTCTGTTGTAAAGCTCAGGTTCCAGAAATGATTTGTCTCCCTCACTAACACAAAGTAATCTTAACTTAAATTTAAATTATTCAACTTGATTATGCAGCTCACTCCCACTTCTTTTGGGGGGTCGTAGCGAGTGTGTGTTCCATTTACTGTTGGTTTTTGCTACCTGCATAAGATCAATTTCCCTGGTATTCTACAGAATATTGTCTATTCATATTCGGGATATGAACGCTCAAACAAACACTTTATCTTGAGTATGACCTTAGCTGGGGTCAGATCTATATCCGTGATGTAATGCACATGTAAATGCACTCAGTGTCTAATACAGCTGCAAAAGTAACTGCTTTCCACCCACAGTAGTGAATCTGTTGACGTCTCACTAAGAAGGAGGATGCTCTTCGTTCAGTCAAGCAGTGAATTCAATCATGAAGTCGTGGTGCGAATGCATCTGTCACTTTGAAAGCCACTGTCTAAAACGTCTGCTAGACCAAAACTGTGAAAGTCACTGGTTCTGAGTGGGCGTTGTTCATACGGTATGTAATGTTGGATTGCTGTGAGTGTTGAGGTACAGTTCTGTATTGGCTCTGGTTACACTTGTCATCTATATATAGATTTGTAGATCCAAAATCCACATTTTTTTCTGGCACATCCAGAACTGTCACTTGGTGTGGTTGCATGTGAAATGACAAGTGTAACCGTAGCCATCGTCACCAGTGTGGTTGGGAGAACTATTTTCACAACTGTTATATGAACAACCATGTCTTACAATGAAGCATGAGCTCAAATTAAAAAGATATATATTGAATAGAAGGTTGAACTGTGTCCCTGAAATCTGTGTGGCAGTCATCTGAAGAAGTCCTGGTTCAGGGCAAGCAAAATCACACAAGTCCATGTCAAAAACAAATAATTTAATATATTATGTATAATATATATACACAGGTTAACTTAACAAGGCTTTGTACAACTGTTACAAAATTGGTCCACGCACAATCACCCACGTACATATAGTACATGCACAAGGGCACAGATAGACAAAGGGACAGACCGAGTCTAGGTATGATGAAGACGAACGTGGAGTCTGGTCAGAGGACAGTGGTTGGCAGTAGTACAGTTTGGTTCGCCTCCATTTTGTTGTTTTCAGACTCAGCTTTACAAAACTATGGTTCAAATGCGTCAGGATAGGAAAGAAACGAAATATCGAAAATGCAAAATGGAAAAAAAAAAAAAAATAATAACACTCAGGTAAGACTTGAGGGTTTTGGATTTAAGGAAGTTATTTTGAGAGGACAGAGGTGTGTCCAAACCACACCCGCTTCCAACTGCTCCCATGACAATACTATCTTTGTAATACTGATATTGTATCAACCAGAGCGTCTCTGATCCACTAAGTGCTAAGGTTCCTTTTTATTATACCATGATCCAATTGGTAAAAATGAATTTTGGCATGACTTGAAATAGCTGCTTTAGACACTTTGCTCCTCCTGTGATGGAGGGCTGAAGAAACAGGCATGCTGGAGTATCATCAAAAATCTGGGCCTTCCCCCCCGACACACACGCACACACACACACAAGGAAGTACAATGGACTTGTGTTAAATACGTAGGGTTTGCATATTTATGATATGTCAAGGACCCCATGCGGTTTGATATTCTTTTGTCCAAGGAAGCTTTGGCATTATGCCCAACGCGAGCCACGTTGTCCAGAGAGAAAGTGAGTGTATTTTGCCCTGATGGATCACTAACGTTCCCTGTTGATCCACACTAGGCTTTGGAAGAGCTTGTAAAGGGCCGAAGAAGTAAACGATATGTGGCTTTGCCTCTGCACAAATGTACTGTGCTGTACTCAGGCTGGCACAGTGTGGTTTTTCCATTGTTTTGTCCACAGTTTGGCTCGGTCCAGGTATGCTAGAAGTGCGCCGATGAGGCACCCAAACATATCTGATATTCACCCATCATGGGAAATACTGATACTGTACTATTCCAATTGTAGGCCCAGTATGGGTACAGCACAGTAACTATGCAATGAAAAAAACTCGAATAGCCTATGACTCTTAACATTTGTTAAAGTCTTTGCTGGTGAGGATTAGCTATAACAGCAGCAGCTTGGCTCTGTAGGAGAATCTCAAATGTATAATATGGCTTCCTCTCATTTTTTTTCTTTACTTCCTATTGTTTAGCATCATTCATCACCACTAATTTACAATTGAAGGGTTTCATTCCAAAACACTGTATATCTACTTCTGAAAATACATGTTACCTGATGTTCATTGCTCAATATACAGTAAAAGAACATGAATAACTACATCCTCTACAATGTTATTTTGTAAGTAAAGGGCTCAAGATAATGAATAACTGTTGAATAATAATATTCAATAGTGCAGTTTACTTTCATGCAAGCTATCTTTTGTCCAGAGTGAGTGTCACATTTTTCAAATGGTGGTTATCTCATTTTGGAATGAAACTCTACAACTGCACACACTGTCAATCAATGAATTCATTTACTATGGTCACTTCTCCGACACCAATACCAATAAAGAGACAAGAGGAGGACTCTTTAGACAACTGAGATCCCCACGTTACATGGCCACGGCCCTGGAGACAGACATTGGGCTTTGAGACCAGTGACATTGGTGATCCAGTGTTTGTGAATAAAGGGCAAGTGCTTTGTACTGCATCAAGAGAACACCGGTCAAGTTTAAACTACCACCGTGTGACGACGCCAGGCTCTCCTCTTGTCCCGCGGGTCCAGGGCCGACCTCCTCAGGACGACGGCGGGAGGACCGAGGGAGGGGTCCGTCCATCCCGAGGAAGAGGGGGGGAGAGGAGGCGCCTCTTGGGCAAAGCGAGGCAGCGGATCTATCCGCGATCTCTGCTGAATTGATACGGGACCTACGATCGATCCCTGTGGAACTCCGATGTGTCCGTAAGGACTTGGCGCTCCTTCTATGACTCTGATCACCTCCACCCTCTCTCCTCTCCATCCTCTGACTCGGTCCTCACTCTTGCCCAGTTCCAGATCCAGATTCATGGACATAGCCCTCGTCCTGCCGCCCCTGGTCTTCCTGTAGCGGACTGGCACCGGCTGGTTCCACTCGGGCTGCTGGGTCCCGTGGAGGCTGGAAGCCTGGTAGAGATTGGGAGGCCTGGTGGGGGAGAGCCAGGAAGGGATGATGGGGCGAGCTTTGGCCAGATTGTTAGGCCTCAGGTGTGGAGGAGGACCGGTCACGAGTGGGGGTCTCGGGTAGGTGGCGTGGATCTTAGCCGGGAGCTGATGGTGCGAGTAGAGGAAGCTGCTGGGACGAGGCTGGGGTGCAGTTCTAGGGGAGGCCCTCCTCTCACCTTGCCTGTTTTCCCGTTCCAAACTCTTCGCCTTACCGCCTCTTTCGTTCCCCGCTCCCTTCTCAACCTCGTCTCCTCCGGCAGAGGCCGCTTTTACCTCTGTGGTCTCTCTAGCCTCCGTCCCTTTTCCCTTTTCATCACGTTTTTCTCCGGGAAGGGTGTGTTCTTTCTCGACGACTTCCTCCTCACCTTCCTCCTTATCCTCTTCCTCTCCCCCTCCTCCTCCTCCCCCGTAGTTGCTGGCTTTAACCGGCTCGTGCTCGGAGTCCTCGTCGGCGCTGCTGCCCGGCGAGTGGGTGCTGGGGCATTTTTTACGTTTCCGGGTCACGGCAGAGATGATCGACTTGGGGAGGAAGTCCCTGGCATTCAGGTCCTTCTTGGGGCCCGAAGAAAGCTGAAACACAAGGTCCAAGTCAGTGTCGGGTTATGTCAGAACAGTAAAGTCACTCACAACCCCAAATGCTGGTAAAATTTGTCACTGGTAGATAAATCAATAAGGATCTCCTGCCACAATGTTCGGTAACAACGATTACAGTTAAATGCCTCAGTTACATCTTTGGTCTTTGGTGCCTCTTTTGAAACTGTTCCTGCTGACCACCATACACTCTCTCTGACCAAATCAAAGCAAATCAATGGTTCTGTATCAAACAGGCTCCTGATTGGCTTCTCTATACAAAGCGGTAGTGTCTAAACTTCTGTTTCCCTAAAGTACAAAATATCAATGTGTTGGAGCTGGTGCTTACCTTTGATTTAAGCGAATCGCTGGTGGTGGAATCTGTTAGAAAGAGGAACAACAGAGGTGGGGAAGTTGGTTAGGATCATGTTATCCTTGGACAAAGGTAGTAGTGTTAAGAGTAGTAAATAGGGGCAATGTCTGGCTTATCACGGCACACACTATTGGTATTGGAACCATTCAGGAGAACACCAGCCATAATCACAGAATTTGTTTCTAAGGTCCAACTAATAACTGCAGTTTTGGCCTTTTTGTTTTTATTACTTTTTTATTGATGTCTGCATTGTCATTGTGCATTTTATGTGTTAGATGGGCGCAAAATAGAAAAAAAGCAATATGTAAAACTTGCACAGCTCTAATGCATAAAATTTTGATCTACTATATTTATTTTTTAAGTAGTGGATGTCAATAGCAGATCATTGAAGTTGTAGAACTTTATAAACAAAACAGATTTTGCAAAAATAGCTAGTGTTCTCCTTTAAATTAACATCGGCAACACAGAGAGAAGACGGTACATGGGTGGAAAACCAAGACTGACAGCCAGAAAACGAATGAGTGAATAAATCCAAGTGCAACAGAAACACACACACACACACACACAAGGAGGTAGACCTGGTCCTACCGAAGAGGTTGATCCACTGTCTCAGCTAGGGAAAAGGGGTGCAGAAAGGTCCGGAAAGAGAAATTGAGAAAAAGTGGGAAACATCATGAGTATCCACAGGTAGAAATGTAATAGCTGGAGAGAAAGTACTGGAAATGCCAAGAGAAAAAGGGCAAAGACTTCATGCTGACACTGACAGAGTTACTGCATCTATACCTTCTTTATCTCCTAAGGACTATGAAATCAAACACTTTTTATCATTTCCATTTTCATAGTGTCCATATTGTTCATTTGCTTATTGATTGACTGCTGGCTAATACATAGCTGACTTTGCATGTGTAGATATATGGGGGTGGGAGCACTTATAACTAGCTTGACCTGATGAAGATCTAGGATCGAAACGTTGTCTAACAAAGGTGTATGAATGGAGTTCAATAAAAAAATCAATAAAAAGGAGAGCAAAGTCCATATCCACAAGGCCGTGACAGTAGATGGAACAAATGTGACACCTGAAGGATCATGTAAAATGGAGAAGTGCTCAGTGAGGAAATAAGAACCAGGTAGAAACGTTTGTACATACAACAGGTTTCTGGCAATCTGCAAGATTCTTGTTTTCTTTATTTAGTCTCCATCTTTGTTGCTCAGCGCTCATTGCTGTGGTGTTTCTGCACTGCACTTCCCAGAGATCACCTGTCAATCAAACAGTGTGTCCAGACTTTTTCCTTGGATTTTCTGTTGATGCAGTTTGAGTTTCTCTTTTCTTTGTCTGTTCAGCCATGGTGGCTATCACTGCTCATGCTAACTACCCAGTTCCTCTTCTATTTTTTCCTGAGGAAGGGCTACCAGACACTGGGTGTTTAGAACAGCAAATGGAAAAGATTTCATGAGGTTGAATCACTTTTGTGTTACATCAATCGGCGTTAGAGAGGAGCAAAACAGACATGTATTTATATGAAACTGTCACAGAGTATTACATCAACCAGTGCCACCCAGCCTTCCCGCCTCACCTGATGCCTCTCCTGGCATGCCCGGCCTGCCGATGTTGGACAGCAGGTGGTCGATGTTTGGCACAGGCTGCATGTCCCGCTTATCCTCCGGGGCCTACACACACACACACACACACACACACAAAATGAAAGCACAAGGGAGTACACATGAGTAAAAACAATTCCTGTCAGCTGGGTATTCTCTGCCAATTTTTTTTTACCATGCTGTTTGCACTGAGACAGAGCCTCTGTTGTGGCAGCGCATTTCCAACATACCTTCTCTTCCTTATCAAGCTCTCCATCGCCAAAGAACCAGTCACACTGTTGAAGTAACAAAACAGTGTTACTATGTATAGATGGTTTAAAGGGTATAAGGTCCAGGGTCCCACCAGACATTACACTGTCATGCCACAAATTTGTGATACCTAAATCGCAATCTCTCTTATTATGTTCTCTGTGATAAAACGTTTATTTCTTGTAACATATGCATTTAGTGCTCCTATATAGCATAATGGTTCTTACATGCAGGATAAGCGTCTCCACTATCTTGTAGCGGTCAGGCATGTGGGTGACCATGTCGGTCATGTTGTCTTCCGACGTCCTCACCAGAGTGGGGCCGAACACCAGAGCCAGGTTTCTCGGCTCCATCTGGAGAACAGTGATTCTGTTTTGTCATCTTTGAACAGTGCGTCTCAAACTCTTTTGTACCAAGGCCCTCCCAAACAGATCCATACCAGAATAGACTAGTTTTTAGCTGTTGAAAGTTTATCTACTTTAGCAGCCACTTTGGCAGGTATCCAACAATGATTTGAAGGTTCTAATCTATTGTAAAAATCTAGCTGGCTGGTAAAATAGTAGAAGTAGGTGATTTTAATATGTATCTGACACTGTGGCTGGCGGACATAAAAGTTGGCTTCCTACCCTGACTTTTAGAGATTAGATTTAGATTTAGGTATTGTAGTTAAGGGGATAAGAATGGAGAGTTTTGCCATTATTCTTGTGTTAACTTCTACTAAATGTCAATCTAAAATGATAATAATAACATTCATCATCATCATCTCTATATTTGTACAGCTATTTTCTTAAGAAAGGCACTAAGTGATGTATAATAAAACTATATGAATAATCAGCTATAATAAAGGGAAGATTTTCACTTCTGGCTCCATTAATGTCTGCAGCTTGTTAGGCTGACTGAGAAAAATAATGGACCTCCAGCAAACAAATTAACAAAGCTACTACAGTATAGCTAGAGCAAAAACAAGTTATCAGTTAAATGCAATTATATCAAAATGAGTTTTCAGTTGCGTCTTCAAAGAAGACACAGAATTTGCTAATTGCGAATTGCGGGTTTAGAGGTCCTAGTTACAAAATGCTGGATCATCTTTTGTCTTTAATCTAAATTGAAATCCACTGAAGAGGCAACACTTAAGGTTACCTTGTTCTTTTCGGCGTTATCGGCCACATTCTTGAGGTGGCCCACCAGGAACTTGAGGGTGTGGTGATAGTGATCCGGGAGGTTGTGGATCTGGAAGAAGCAGGAGGGGAAGATGAAGAGGAAGAAATAGGTGTAGAGGTACAGAAGACGTAGAGAAGAAAGAGAGATAACATTTACAAATACAATGAATCTGACACAGCTGTCTCGGAGTTGTCATTGGGTTTGTAAAGGATTATAAATTTGGATGTTTCATGGAATTAGACCTCCAGAGTGATCAACAGTAAATTTTGCCCAATGATCACCTACACTACACTGACATTTCCCCTACACTTAGGCATGCAGCCCATGTCTCACTCGATAATTTTTCTACTTCACCTTAGGAAAGAGGTAGTGATTAAGCACACTTCCTGAGAGACTACATGAGGGGTTTTATTCTGAAATGGTATATATTCAATTTTGAAACAAAACTGAAACACAGGTGCAGAAATTCACTAAATCCTCTGCTCTAATATCATTTGCCACCAAAACACCAAACCCATTCATATCGACTAATTTTCTGGGGACAAAGTAGAGCAATGACTGATGACTGATAAGATATTATTATTCAGTCAGTGTGATAAATTATTAGATGTAGGTCACCAAACAATCAGCTTAGAGGGAACATTGGCCCTGATGTGATTTTTTTTTAGACATGGTTTCCAAATAGAATTCTGGCAATTTTGCTTGATCTTTTCTCTACAGGAACACATTTAGACTAAAATGACAGGAACAAACCTTGCCATACCCAACTGACACATTGTCTAAAACACTACTGTTTTGTCAGTAAAGGGCCTGAGACCGCTAAATATCTTAAATTATATTCAATAGTAAGTTTTACTTTCATGCCATGACATTGGGTATTACTGTCCTAGAATGAAACAAAGTGAAAGTCTAACAAACCACCCACATTCTTCTGTCCTTTGAACACATACCAGTTTCTTCATGGTCTTCAGCCGGTCTCCGGCGTCTTCTATCCGGTTGGCATCAATGAAATCATTGTATTTGTCTGTAGATAGAGAGGGTGTACAAGTGACTACACACAAAGGACTATACTACAAAAACATTGAAAATGAAAACAGTGAATTGACAGCATTGACTACAGCAATTTCCACATCAAAAGAGGCTGTGATTTTCTCTTGGAGGGAAAACCTCCTGAACAAAGTGTAGAATCTCTAGCTGACAAGTTGAATGTTGGAGAAAATAAACACATGGATGGACCCACCATCAGTAAACAGTGGCTCAGGCAGTTTTCGGAAGAAAGATTTGAGCAGGCTGCTGATCACGTTCAGGTCCTGCCATCTCTGTGGAGTGAAAAGCGGCAGGGATTTAGCATTCTGGTGGTAGTATTGTTTTCTTATAGAAGAAATGAAGAGTTTCAACACCTTATCTTGAAACCTGTAAGCATTCTGTTACAGGACGGTCTCTATAACGACCAAGCTGCCCTACGCACCTCCTCGGCGGTGTTGATGTCCATGCCCTTGTTGAGATGCTCCTGCAGGTTGGACACCATGGCGTTGTTCCCCGGGACCCGGTAGATGCCGGTGTATTCCAGACCAGACGCCTCCACCAGACCGCAGCACATCTCCACGATCAGCGGGACAAACTGAAGAGGGAGAGGGAGGGAGCGACGGATGGACAGAGAGAGGAAAAAATTGAGAAGTATGGAAGCAGGAGGGAGGGACGTATGGTGGGAGGGGAGGGAGGTAGATAGATGCAAATTATAATGGAACAAGGGCAACCATATGATTTCTCCACTCCATACAAAATAAAACAAAAAAGAATTGAAAGCTACTGCTGAGTGAGTAAATTTTGAGTTCTATTCCATAATAATTCCATATCTCTAAAATATAGAGGATCGAGTATGTAATTAGTGTTACTACCTACATACTCGAGGACTTTAGGACTTTGGGACTTTGGGACTTGACTTTGTATTCTTTAAAAGTAATATAATTTGGTTAATTTTGTTAGAGTAGCTGGTAATTTTTGGGCTCATTATAAAACGCTGAAGGCCTACTTTGTGGTTCAGAGCGGGCTGACAGTCCTCCAGTCGGACACCAAAAGCCTTCGGGCTCCCTGTCTTCTTGGCTTTCTTCATGATGTTGATGCCCCACAGCGCCTTGTTGTCATCTGAGCACACAAACACACACACATTTGAATTTTTTATTTATATCCACATGGAAACAATGACTTGCCAAGAATATAATAATAGGGACGCAGAACAACGCCTGGACCTCAATATGGACTCCTAACAGCATCACGCATCGAGCCCAGAATGTTATTTTGGTCTGGAAAAGCCTCTGAAACAGCATTTGGATCATCATGGGACACTAAAACTCTCCATTGAAACCCATACAAATTCTTTCAATCTAACCCTAAGCCATGCTCCTTGTACCCACCGGTTTTGGAGGCTCGGTTCATGGAGGTGTTGTCGGTCTTTGCCAGGAGGAAGGGCGGCATCATGCGGTGGGCTCTGGGAGAGGCGTCTGGCTTGTTGCCCGTTGGACTGCACAAAGTGAAGGAAACGGAGTCAGCCAAAACACAAAATGAAAGAAGTGACTGGAAGGTATTCTTTGAGAATGGGGTTTTCAAGGAACTCAAATAAGAGACCCAAGAACTCTGCGTTCATTCTGACAAGATTAAAGCTTTCAGACTCCTAATTATGCAAAGATGAAGTTAAAAGTTGTGATCAGGCGAATACGTTTTGCTAAATACAATCCAACATACTGACCTTTGTTTCCTGTAGTCATTCAGCTTCTTGTTGATGAGAGCTTGCCTTGAGAAACCAAGCTCCTAGAACAAATAGGAGGTACAAATTAGACTGTGTTTGTGTGTGTGTGTAACAAGATAAACTAGGTACAGAGAACTAACCTCGTTGTCAGTCTTGCTGTTTTCCCTGATGACCCTGATCCAGGCCAGCATGTCGTCCCTGTCCTCGGCCTGCAGCAGGTATTCACAGAAGTCCTGGGTGGTCAGCCTCAAGGTGTGTTTCCGCTTGGTTTCGCTGTAGGCGATGTCAATCAGGCAGCCACGGATGCTGATCGGAGGATGCTCGTCCTGGCTGGTCCCGGCGCCCGCTCCGTGAAGGACGGCCTCTCGCTTGTCCTTGTAGAGGAAGAGCGAATGGGAGCGAAGCACTGAGAAGACTCGCTTCCACGGCCGCATGCCGCCGCCGACTTTCTGCAATGAGGACAGACGGAGAGAAATAGGAAAATCAGCTTTAATAGAAATAGAAATAACTTCCGAACTTGTGACGAGGAGGCCGCCGGTTTGAATCCCTGGATCGGCAGGGAAAATGTTGGTAAAGTGAATGAGTAACGCTCTTCCCACCCACAACAACCACTGTATATTTGACCATATGTTTGTATATGTGTGTAATATCAGAATAGCTTATGTTTCTTGGTCAAAACTTTATAGATGCAGACTGCTACATAGATGCAATCAGAGTTTCTCACACCGCCAACAATTGGTCAGAATAGAGACACATCGACCAATGTACTCGCAGTGTGTTCAAGCAGTCTGTCTTACCTTTCCCTTCTCTGTGAGGATCTGTTTATAGTGCAGCCAGCCCTCCCTGCGAACATCGCTGAAGGTGATGGTTCCCAGTTCAGAGGTGGAGTGGCGCTTGGACCTGGCCTCCTCCTGGGCTCGCAGGCTCTCCAGAGACTAAAACACAATTAAGAGAAATTATGGATGCACAATGGCCAGTACTTGCTGGGTTAGTGGTAAATGAACGAAATGGATATATAGAGAGTAAGTATTGTCAAAATCAATGTTATGAGGACTCACCCCATCAGTAAAAAAGCTCTTGACCCTTTTTGGTAGTCTCCTGTGGAACGGAGAGTGCACAAGTTACAAAAGCATCATGTCTTGAGAAGACAGTATTTTGCAGAATTGAGGGAGGCATTCAGTCAGTTTCTGGCAACTCAAAATGACTAGAGAAGGGAAATACTCACACACTGCATAATACAGTGATACAAAGAGACCAAAAAACATTAAAATCACATAAAAATAACAATAAATAAATAGGATATCTTCTACATTGTCAGTCTGTGTGTTCATGCCTAAATCCACATTTGACTGAAATTGGCTTTTCAATGATGTTGGGGATGTTTTGGGGCGTAAACCATTTGCTGTGGGTGTGGCCAGTGGTGAGCTGGTTGTTGCTATGAAAGTGAGGCTAGCAGCCACAGAGCAGAGAATTCATAGCAACAATAACCATGGCCAACTTAAGGAGGAGGGTGGGACTAGCAAACACTTCACTGACTAAAGGCTAAATAAGTTGAATATTGTAGTTTTAATAGGCCACAGCGACAAAAATGTGAATAGACAGACACATTCCGATTTCTGTGCTGACCATGATGATGGTCAGTGATGGATGATGCACCTTTATTTTTGATGCGTGTATTAAAGTCATTTATTCCTCTCAGAAAACTTGGCATATCTCTGTGTTGGTTGTTACACTGTGTGTGTATTTCACTTTCCCACACTGGTTTATTGGTAACAGGCACAGCCCTTTCTGTCCTTGGACAACTAAAAATCACTGCAATAGAATAAATTCTAACTTTCTAACTTTGAATTCACTCATAAGGCTTGAAGCTACACAGAGAAATAAAGGTTTCTTCAAGGGTTCTTTGGTTAGGGTAGAGATTCTATAGGGTTCTTTACCGCACCAAAAGGTTCTGCTATCGTACAAGCCTAAAGAACCATTTGCTGGTACTATATAGAACCATTTTTGTTAAGAGTGTGGCCACTGAGGTCCAAACTTACGAGAAGACGCGGCCTTCTTCCCTGAAGGTGTTCAGACCCTCGTCACATGACTTGGATCGCTCGGTGGTTATGGCCAGCAGGTAGGAAGACCGACGACCTTTGATACTGCCTGAAGAAACAAAAGCAAAGTCAGGAAGAAAAAGAGAGGTGAAGGAGAGATAAAGATGTGAAGAGTAAAAAAGAAAAATAAGAACAGATGATGTGTGCTAGTGAAATGCGACACGGCCAGAATGTGAGTGAATGTGAATAACATACATAAGTGAGTTTTGTCACACCATGAGTGATAAAAATGAAAGAAGACATCAGCAGGGAGAGGAATTATGGGGTTAAACATATATTAAAGGAATACCTTGACATTTGGAATTTTAGTTGGCAGTTAGTACAATTTTAGCAGTCCAACTAGCTAACGGCTAGCGGTGTCCCTTTGTTATCGATGACTGCTAAAAATACTAACATGGTGCCTTCAAGGACAAATGTAGAAACCCTAACCCCAAAAATGATACATTGATGATGATGAATTTTGGAAAAGAAATCTTCAATTGTAAATGTCACTGTACTCCTTTAAGATGAGTTTGAGGCTAGGGTTAGACAAATATATTGGCCTTTTACTAAACATTGGATGTTTGCTTGTCATATCGTCCAACTCCTTTCAATGCAGAGTTTGAGTGTCCCGTAATGGCCTCAATGCTGTTTGAAATCAGCTTTGGTAGCTTTAATCCAAAAATATCGGTACTGGTCTTCAAAAACATATATCGGTCTAACCCTATTTGAGGCCTGTGGGGATTCAGAGTGGGTAAGTGAGACTCACTGCAGTCCTGAGAACGAAGTCGGACAAAGGGGGAGGTGGAGGAGAGGGTGGGAGAGACAGAAGTGGAAGTGAGGGCGGCCATATTGGAGGGCTGGGAACTGGAGGTGGACACCACAGAGCAGGCTGGTACATGGCGGGCCTGTAGGTCAGTACTAGGGCTGGTGGGTTCATCTGCAGGGTCACCGGCACAGGTGAGCGACCAAGGGTGAGAGATGAGGGGTTAAACATTGACAAGACAGGGGAAGAGTTTCTCTGCCAGCTGGTGTTTTAGTTCTTCAAACATTTGTTGGAGGCAGAGCTGCTCATAATCTCATCGGCTTCTTCCTCTCTTACCTCTTGCCCTTTTCACCGGGCTTCAGTCTAATATTACTTAGCCAGAAAAACTGTGGTTCTTTGGCTCTGTTTAACTTAACCAATGACATTATTTCTGCCTCCAGAGCAGCTCCTCCTCAAGGAAATGTTAGTAGAAATAAAACTCCAATCTGCAGTTTCTCCAATAGTCAAGTTACAGTACATACAAACACTGGACAACATAGAAAGGTACAGTGACAGCCTAACAAACACACTAACAGTCATAGTATACATCAACACAATATTAAACATGTATGGAAGAACCGAATGCACTGCAGGTACAATCACTTAGTTATGAGGACATGCAGGTATACACACAAAAAGGATAGAAACAGTCTTAGTACACTACAAAATCACACAAATTAAGTGAAGGAGGAGAGAGCTCTGTAGCAACACATAATATAACACATAATAAGTTCCACCTCTTATAACATAATAATGTATTACAATATCATGTTTTCTTACATTTTTTATCCATTTAAAGGGAAATTTTGTTACATTTTGACAAGTCATTACATTATCTGGCAGTTGTTATATTATCAGTTGCTACAAGCGCTAGAGAGAAGGGCACTGACCTATGAAGGGAATAGAGGACAGGGAGTCATGTGTGTGCTGCGCCAGGCTACCATTGGCCCTGCGGTTGAGGCTGGGACCCCCGGAGACAGGGGAGGGGGTCCCAGGCGAAGGCGTTAAACCGGGGGGCTCGGGCGACTCCACGGTTGCAGCGTAGTGGGGGTGCCGAAGAGCCTGGATGGGAGTCCGGCGGCCTGAGGGCGGCTTCTGCCTCAAGACCACTTCTTGATTTAGGGGGAGAGGGGAGATCACCTCCCTCTCCTCCCCTAGCCTGGCTCTGTCCTCGTCAGATGTAGGCAGGGCTGGGGTGGACTGGGGCCGGGGCACCGCCCCTCCCTCGCTGTCCGCAGGGCTGCTTCTGCTGCTGGAGCTCCAGTTGAAGTGGGGGCCGCTGTAGCTGGGCTCTCTGAAGGAGTGGGCCTGCTGGAGGAGGTGGCCGGCCTTGCGGCAGAAAGAGGGGCTGTAGCTTTTGTAGCCCACCAGCTCTTCCTCTTTGACTCTCCTGGTTTGGGGCTCGGCTACCTGCTGACCGGTCTGCCTGCCGCTTGGAGGCACTGCGGAGGGGGTCGTGATGGAGGATGTCACTGTGGTTTGGTGTTGCTGCCCTCCTGAGGCTTTCTGGTCTTTTTGCTCGCTGCCTTTTGTTGTTTGGGATCCTTGCGAAGTCCAAGTGTTTTCGAAGCGTGGCGAGACCAGTGCGGAGGCTTGCGCTAGCGTTTCCACCGAGCGCCCGTAGCTGTGCTCGTACTCGGCGTAGGCTGCCAGCAGGCTCTCTGAGCACGACCTGCTACCTGGTCCCGACACGCCACCCCAGCCCCCCAGCCAATAGGAGTCATGGGAGGCAGTGGCCGCCTGGTGGTGGAACAGGAGGGTTTCTCGTTTGCGTTGCTCAGCAGAGGGTGCGGAGGCAACCGTGGGTCCGGGGCCGAGCGCCAAGCCCAGCCCCAGCTCCACTAAACGGTCCTGAGATATACTGCGGTGGCGGGGGGACATGCGCTCGGCCGCCTCCGCCTGGCTGTAGTACCAGTCCGACAGCGCCTGGTGGCAGAGAGCGTCGGAGTGGGTGCGGGACGAGACCGGCAGGCTGCTCTTCCGCGGCGGAGGCAGAGTCGCCGAAGCGATGGCAGCGTTGTGGTTGGCAAAGTGAAAGTCCAGCGCGCTGATGGCCGAAGAGGAGCGGCCGCGGTGTCGCCCCGACGCGCCAAAATGGCCGCCGGTATCCTCGGGACCCCCGGACCAGCCGGAGGCGGGAGTAGCAGCGGCGGTGGGGCGGTTGTCCAGTGGGGAGGTGGCGGGGCCGGGTCGGCAGTGCCAGTTGTCCACGGGGCTGTGGTGGTTGTGGCTGGGCTGGGGGGCAGTGGAGCTGGGCTTGGAGGAAGGGTAACATAGAGGGGGCGGCTCGGGGAGGTTCCGGGCCCCTCCTGTATATGGCTCATTGCCTCGCAGGTAGGCATCCTGGGAGTACGCCTAAGGACATGAGGGGAGATGTCACAATGTAAAAAACAGCAGAGAGAGGGATATGGAAAAATGAAGGGATGAATAGATAGAGGACAGAGCGAGGCAGATGCAGCATGCACCATGCAGCAATATTTCTTTCTTTTTTCCAGCTAGAAAAGGGAAATAACTGCACCCTGTATAACAACCACTGCAGGGACTGAAAAATGCTGAAGTGAGGAAGTGACTTTAATCAAACAATAAATGGGCCAACAAATGGGCCATAAATACAGGTGCACAGTGACAAAAAAGTTTTCTTTTACTAAACTGAAACACATCTGTTACAATTTTGTCACTGTGCACCTATATTTTTGGCACAGAAAAGAAACTCAAATTTCTTCTTTGTTTTTTATCCCTGTATTGATTGTTCTGTTCCTTCCATGTTTTTCTTTATACCCACTTCTTATTTGCCCAATGGTAACAGTAGTCCTTTCTGCCCTTGTACAACTCCAAATGTTTGAAGTTTAAACTTAAATAGGTGTCTAGATTAATTAGGATTAATAGGAAAGATACCCATACCTTGCTAGTAACTAAACAGCCTAGCCAAACATTGCGGTTTAAGACAATAACAATGTGGAAAGAAGTAAAGGAGAGAAAAAGAAGAAAGCTAATACTCACACTTACCAACTGCAACACATCCTCGTCTTTGGGCATAATGGAGAGTTCGAGAATGTTTTCACTACAGAAAGAGATAAGAGAAGATTAGCAAAATCATTGAGAGCCAGGTTAGACGTTCTATATGTTATAGATAATATTAAAACTTATAAGTAATTGTAAGTCTCCCACCTGTTTTGGATGAGTGCGATCACCTGAGAGTAGGTTTTCCCCAGGATGCTCTCCCCATTCACCTTCACCAGCCTGTCCCCTGGAGTACACACACACATTCAGAGGGAGTGTGAAGGGTGTTTGCATGTGTTTGTGTGTGTGTATGCATGTGCGTGTGATGACCCAGGCTCTGCCATCGCACCAACTTCCTACATTTCCCATTCACTTCCCTTTCAATTTCACCAGAATCGACTCATTTCTATTTCTATACAAAAGGTGTGATGTCCATATCAGTATCCATATCTATCATAAAGGCGTGTGTGTGTGTGTGTGTGTGTGTGTGTGCATGTGTGTATCCTACCTGTACACAGTCCAGCTTGCTGGGCGGGGCCATTGTCCCTGACACTCTTCACAAAGATGGTGTCCATTGGCTCTAAACGAGATCGCTGACAACCTGCTTAAACAAACACGCGCACACACACAGACACACACACACAATGATGATTCAACTATTAACTGTGAACTGAGTGAATCCAAACATTTCCTGTATAGAAAATATAAGCAAAACCCAACAAAGTCGAGGCACCTAACATACATCCTGGGCATTCATTCATTATAAAATAGAACAGAATAGATTAAATATTTCCTTTTCCCAGACACAGAGACACATACAGACCCAGTAGTTTACAACAAACTGTCCACACAGTGCTGAGTCATTACATAAATCACACAACAGTCCTCTGATTATTTCATAAATCATACATCGGTTTAATCCACAGCCACAGAAATCACAACATTTGAAGGACGTAATTAGATTAAACCAAATTGTTTTGTTTTGATTTGTGGAAGCTGGTCATGTTGGCCCACAGGCAGGATGGTGTATTTTGTGTGGGAAGTGGGTGGCTATCATAGAAATACAAACCACAACAGACACATGCCAGCTTGGAAATGGCTGCTTAAGAAACGCCTGCTAGATGACAACATTCATAAAGAGTGTGTGACTAACAACTTGGCATACAACATAAAGCACCCACCTTTTCCAGTTGCATTTCCATTCTCTTCATCCTATGAGAGAAACAAAGAGCAGTCATTAGAGAGCAGAGTAGAGGAAGACCACAGGGTGGCGCTGGTCAGCTCAATGTGGACTCTCTCTCTCTCTCTCTCACACACACACACACACACACACACACACACACACACACACACACACACACACACACACACACACACACACACACACACACATTTCAACCCCACCCTCCACTCCCAGGCCAAGTTCGAGTGGCCCCAGCTGACTGGGCAGTTTGGCTTGTTGCTGAGAGACGTGCTGTTGGCTTGGCTACCTGACTGGCTCATTTACTGACTGACTGTCTGTCTGTCTGACTGACTGTCTGTCTGACTGACTGCCTGATTTACTGACCAAGTTCAAGTTCAAGTTTGTTTATTTATATAGCCATTCATCACAAGCATGTCTAAAAGGACTTTACAGAGAATGAGCCTAACTAGATCTAACTGACCAACAATCATGACTGACTGACTAACTGACTGACAGACTGACTAACTAACTGACTGACTGATTTACTTACTGACTAACTGTTTTACTGACTGACTGACTGTCTAACTCACTGACCAATTGACTAACTATGTCTGAATAACTCACTGTCTGACTAAATGTCTAACTAAATAACTGACCGATTAACTGAATAACTGATTGATTGACTGACTGACTGTCTGACTATCTGTCTTACTGACTGTCTGACTGACTGACTGACTGTCTGACTGACTATCTCACTTACTGTCTGTCTGACTGACTGTCTGGCTGGCTGGGCCTAGTTGGGGGCTTTGATGCTTCGCTGAGTTAGCTCATTCCTGACCTGGCCAGACAAAGAGCTTTGGCCACACAGACTACAGATCTGCTGCTGCACAGCACCAGCTTCTCTCCAGGCTGGAAGGACATAAACATGGAAAACTACAATACCCAGAGGTCTATGTGGCTGTGGGAAAATGATGCAGAGGAAACTCTCCCACAACTTGGTGGTTAAACGCACTTAAACTACTTGGAAGTGTTCACATGGTTCACATGGTCAAACTTGTTGGAAGTCGTCACAACACCATGACCACAACACCAAGTTTTCTGTAGACTTAAGTTACTCCTGATCAGCTTTTTCACACTTAACACACATGAACTTGGTGATTACACATTCATGTTTGACAGCAAACTAAACATTGTAAAGTGAACCACAAATCCAAAATGCAGCCAGTAGTTGTGTCCTGCCATGGCATGTTATGTTATGAGAGTTATGATCACAACATAACTTATGTGATGAAAATCATTCATTTTGTTGTTTTTTAAATCAACATCTCATTCCCTACACTTTATTACAGGTATTTCCTTGTTGTTGATGCCAGAATTCAGGAAGTCACAGAAATTGGGATCTATCGCCAAACCCGAATTCTCAAGTAGTATTTACCATTTGAATACATAGCTGTTATGGTACAGCTTTATCACTCTTAATTTGAAATTTGGTCTATGCAAAAAGGATTCACATATACCTCTTCCAAGGTTTTAAATAGGTCCCATTCAGACTTAAAATGTAAGTAAATGCAAATGAATTGCAGCAAAATGTTACAGCTCTTCGGGCTATGAATGAAGCGGAGTGTGTACAGGCTCCACTGTCATTATTTTTACCAGCCAAATCGTTTTTATTTATTTATTTTTTAAATAGAAGTGCTGTGAAAGCCTCTGAGAAAAAAAATCTTAAATAGATGTTAAACCGGTCAACAACATGTAATTAGTTAAGCCTGGGAACAGAGGTGGCAAGACATAAAAAATAAAAACCAAAGAGTTTAGGCATTTTCTGATTCTGAAAGATGAAATGGTCCTCTAATTGGCTCCTGCATGTTAGTGAGAAAAGATCACCAAAAAACTATTACCAAACTGATATCAAATCCTAATACCTAGTCAACTTTATAGCAAAATCTCTCATCCATTGTTAAATCCTTGTCGTTTTGGGGTTCAAAAAGGTGACACAGTCCTTTAAATTGGCCTTGGTTCTCTCTTGACCTTATGACCCTGACATGTGGTGCAGGTTTAACCCCTTAGTTAGAAGAGGTTAGTTTAGCAGATTAGCTCTAGCCATTACATGAGATTAGTCTACAGAGCTAACCACTCCAGCATCCATTACAAGACCATGTGTTGTCTGTAAGATCTGTGTTGTTCTGACTGTGGCATCTGACCCCTTCGCAGTGTTTCCCACACATAGACTTTACTTGGGCGGGCCGCCCAGGTATATTAACGGCCGCCAAAGTATATTTGGCGACCCATTTTAGCATTTTTTATTTTTATTTTTTTATCCGTCTGAGAGAACGAGGCCAACCGCGAGGCCGGTGTGCTATACGGCTACTATTTTATGTAGCTATTATAGTAAAAGAAAAAGTACAGGCGCTGGTATATACATTAACTGTCCTTTTATTCCAAAAGTCGTATTTAATAAAGCCCCGGAGGGCGGGAGTGGATGAACCCGGTTAAACAGTAACCGCCCGTACGGGATGCTCTAAGAAGTAAAGCGAACGCACCCGCAACGAGGCAGGGATCATTTCATTGGTCAACACTACACCTGGCATTCTATTGGTTGGGGAATTTTGACAGGGTTGTTGCACAAAAAATCCGAGAGCAGAGCAGAAATCCGAGAGCAGAGCAGAAATCCGAGAGCAGACGTTTCACGAGCGCACAGAAGCAGCCTGAGTGCGAGGAGAAGGGCTGAAGCTGGAGCGCAGGAAATCTGTGTGCAAGCAACATTATATCTGAGTGCAAGCATGCAGTTTGAGCAGAAACAGAGCAAATCTAAGTGCAAGCAGGAGATATTTGAGTGCGAGGACAGGGTTTGAGGGAAACCATTACAAAATCTGAACGTGAAATCAATAAATCATGCTCTCAAATTGAACGACCACGCTCTTGATTAAAGATAGGAAAAAATCTCCATATCTGTTCGCCTCCCACTGCACACGCGTGAGGGATATTTTTTTTTCCATGCCAAGAAGACGGCCGACTGAATTCCCGAAAAGAAGAACTCACAGTTAACGTTACTCGGAATACAGCTGAGTTTCCGAGATTAGCACACTGTATAGCCTAGCTGCTAGTCAGTATCCACTGAGTGGACTGATAACGTTAATATTAACTTTTTAACTCTGACTCTGAATGTTTGCTCCCTCAATCCAGATTAATATTGAAAAATATTTTCAAAGAAGGAAAAGGATTCATCCTGAGGAGGAGCAGGACAGTCTGGACCAGAGGAGCTGAGCAGTAAAACAGAGCAGATAATAAATAATGACAAAGGCTGTAATGTAACGATGTAAAGATACAGGAGAGACTGACAGCAGAGAGATGCAGCAGGGCAGAGGGGCAGAACAGCTACAGAACAGTGTAGCACTGTTTATATTTTTAAGTTATGTTATCTTTGACACAAAGTACTTTAGATATATACAGGTTAGTTATTTGTTTTGTTTGACAAATGGAACTATTTAAAATGGAGTACATTAGATAATTTTTCAGCCATCCAGGTAGTGGGATCCTTTATTGATATTAGCCTATATATTGACAATATAAGAGAATACAAGAATAAAACGGTAGTTTCGCAAGTACATTCGAATTCTGTGGGAAACACTGCTTCGCTATGACCAGACTGCCGATGAGTGCCTCTGTAATGTGCAAGAAGTGTATTTGATTTCAACTGTAAGTAATGGGGTAGAAACAAAGTAGATCTCTGTGTACGTCATCTACATGTGTACATTTAATATATTGCTAATGTAAATAGTTTATAGTTTGCATATTCGTTTCTTCATATTCTCATATTTTGTCACCTGTTATATATCGCATATATCTTGATATATTTTTTAAATTTTTTATACAATATATTTTCATATTGTAAATATATTCACCATCTCAGTATGTTCTACTGCTGTTATTTTGTATACCCTTCCACTTCATATATTTCACATTCACATTTCTTCTTAATACATTTTAATGTTGAAATTGTTGATTGTCTATGTGTAATACCCCTCCTTTGCTCCATTCTTATTCATATATTTTTTTCTTTTGTGGTATCCTATTACTATTTGCTGCTTCTACGACCCAGTTTCCCCACAGGGATGTAAATGTCATGGCCAAGTACAGCCTCAATGTTAACACCTTAGCGCTCAGTTCTGTTTGTTTCGTCTGACTGCTCACATTCACTTTAAAAAGTGTCCCACATCCGAGTTCAGTTTGAACAGACCTCCATCCTGAAATGAAAAAAGACGTCACATCTGGACAGTCTGTCATGGAAGTCACTGAAATTACAGTCCATGCTCTAGTCCTAACCAAGATTTGCTGTGCAGCCCAGATGAGACTTCATCAGCCCTCTAGTTTTTTTTTGTGTTTGTTTGTTAAATTTGCAAGCTTGCTGTCTCTCCACTGGCTGCTTTAGTCGTTGTCCTCAATGTTTTTCTGGTCAAATGGATGCAGTGATCTGTCCCATTCAGAGTGATATGAAAACCACATGCATTCTGATCTGACAGTTCAGTTCAGGCTGTCGCATGGCCATGGATCAGATATGTATCAGATTTAGGACCACATATGAATATGGGCCAAATCAGAAATGAAAAGATCAGATTCCATTAGGGCTTTCAATTGCCCCTAAAATCTAATTTGACTGAAATTAAAATATTAATGATAAAATGTACACAGTACTTACACATGAAAGCTGGGTGCAATGAACGGACAATGCGTTCTACAAATAGAGATTCTAGCCATGGTTGATTCACAGCATGCGTTTTTTCAGTTATTCAGTTTCTTGAAAGATCTGAGTTGGTGTTCTGCTGATTCTTGCCTGAAGGAGTAGTAGGCTAATCTCCTTGTCAGGCTGGGTGTTTTCTGCCAGGATGCCGCTAGCGAGCATGTGTGTGCTAAAAACAAACTAGCAGGCTAGAGGAAGACATTGCGAGAGCGACAGAGAATGAGAGTCTATGGAGACAAAGCATGGGGAGCCAGTGATGCTTTCAGTTCAATCGGCTGTAAAAACAAAATTATTTTTTTCCCCCTCACATGTGACACAGATCTGATGTTTTCTAATCAGTGTGAACAGCAAGACGCGTCATGGAGTCATATTTTTTCAACTCCAATCTGGACCACATGGATATTTGATAAAAAAATCTGATCCCGAGTCATGCAAACTACATGTGACTTGTATTTGAAAGCTCAAATTGGAATTTGTCAGTGTCAGCAAACACATCATTCACCTGAGACAACTGTCATAATTCTGGCAGCTTTGCTGAGCCAGCATTAGCATGGAGGACGAGACACAACAATGGAAAGAAAGCTAAATTGATTGCTATTTGGGGAGACACCTCACTTCAGTCAACATTTGAAGGCACATATTGTAACCAGAATGTGTTTGAAACAATTTTGAGTGAAAAGAATATTAAAAACTAGCCCACACAGTGAGCAAGTGAAACATAGGTACAAAAACAGATGTGGCATCCTTTGTTACTGTTACTCTTGTCTTTTCAACCTCGCTGTCAGTTCATATTGGTATCAGATATGGCTTACATCCAAGAATAGATATGAACAGCCATCCAAAAAAATCAGATATGAACAGCATTTCAGAATTGGGCATGAAAGCCTGCGGTGTGAACGCCTTAGACTAAGGTATGGTGAGTGCCGCATGTTACACCAAACTGACACCCGTGCCTTAAGCTCGGTTCCAGCTGGGACATCAAAGTTTTGCGTCTGCAACAGAAGAGGTTCAGGGCCAAAGTCCCACCCTAGGGAGAAGCCCGGTTACCTTGAGGTTGTGGAGGGAGGACTCTGGCGGGTAGACGATGAAGTGTCGCAGCGTGAAGCCGAATCCCTGCGAGTTCTTCTGGAGGAGAATGGTCCGCGGGCCGTGCCACGACACGCCCTCCACCTCACCCGATGACAGCGGCCGCCGCCTGTTCTCGTTGGTCGCCACCATGCCATCTCGCCGCCCTTTAGCCTATCAGAGAGAAAAGATGGAAAGGGAGGGTTTTGGATTAATAAAAGCTAGCAGTAGCTTTCCCTTTCAACTTGGTGGGACGTGAACACTTAACATCAGTCTGTGTCAAGCTACAAGTGTTTTGGAGTAGAGACTAGGGCTAAAGACGAGACAGTTCACTGTGTCACAGTAACCTACATTTGGAAACAAATGTATCATAGACTATTCACTTTTACTAAGAAAATTATCAAATGGATCTTCAACCACATCACAGCTTTTTTTCCAGTTATTTCTCTTTGGTTGTTACAACAGAATGACATTGGCTGTTACAGTGGTTGTTACAGTGCCAGTGTGTAAAACTAATGAATGAACAGACAAATACCACAAAAAGCGTGTGTGTGTTCCATTCACAGAGGACTCGACCCAAACCCAACCTGGGCACAATTCCACCAATGCCTGGAATTTCTCAGCAGCTTCCTCTCTCTACAGAGGAAACTCTATTTTCACTAACAACCTCACCCGTAATCACATTTATTACCTCCAGCCAACAATGGCAGAGTTAAAAATATATACTGTCTATTAATAACAGTCATGGAACAACAGGAACTTATTAGGCCTCATAAACACACACCTGGAAAATCATATGAACAATAGACGGTCAAGGGAGCGCACATCAAGAGAGCACACACACACGCACACACACATCTTCACAAAGAGTACGACAAAAAAACATCCATTCATCTTTTTGTGGGATACAGGCGAGCCAAGAGCCAAGCCAGCAGCTCAGATATAGACAAACTCACAATGGATCTTCCCATACTAAGCACAGTTCAAACCAAAGTCAAAGACAAAAATGATATAATACATTTTCTCCATTGGAAAGAACCAACATCGCTCTATATTTAAAAATTAGGTTGACTTGCTTTGATTTCTGACATGATTCATGTGGCTCTTAATATAGCTGTGATATGATGGATATGATGCAGTTTGATTGATTACATATTTATTATAGAATTGATCAATACTACATTGGATGTCTATGGGAAGCCCTTAACCTGAATTGATTCTAATGTACACAAGTATTCATGAATATGTTTTTATGGGGATAAACACTGAATACTTCTATACTCTATTTTTTGGTTAAAATATCCGTATCAGCCTTCAAAAACCCATACTGGTCAAACCACAGTAGATGGTATTGAGGAGATTCTCTGATATTAATACTGTTATGCCGGATATCCAGTAACCTACTGGTGTTACTGGCAGAAGCTGCCTCTGACTGTCCATTTGTTTCTCAAGATAAGTAAGTACTTCCCATCTCATTGGACTAAGTAGAAAAAGATGAATGGCTGCCATGGGGGCGGGGGTGATAACATTCTGCACACACACTCTCAAATGGAAACACACACACTCACACATTCACGCACCATCACTTTCTCAGATCGAAACACACACATGAAAATACAGACATACCCACCCAGACACATAGATACACACACACACACACACTCAAACCCAGCCAGTTGGTGACCTTACGACAACAACAGGAAGTGTGTTTCTTGAGACAGGAAGTGGATGGCCGAGC
The DNA here is from genome assembly GCF_048128805.1 of Centroberyx gerrardi. Lineage (NCBI taxonomy): Eukaryota > Metazoa > Chordata > Actinopteri > Beryciformes > Berycidae > Centroberyx > Centroberyx gerrardi. The sequence continues at coordinate 4,095,063 of NC_136016.1, read as the reverse complement.
CCGTCGTAGGCGGTGGTTCGGGGAAACCTTCGCCTCTAAGAATAGTTCCAGCGCCGGGGAGGAGACACACACTTTCCAGTGAGGAAGCCAATCAGTTTCGCTTATTTTATGCACATACTATTGCCATTATACTGTATGTGCTTCAAACAAAAAACAACAAATTGGCTTATTTGGTGAGTTCTAACACAGCGATCCCCCCAGCATATTGCAATAATGACTAGCAGGAGTCAAGTGAATATTTCATTGATTTGAAAAGGTGACAAGATGAATGAGACGGTCTTACTCTTTGCAGGGTATCTGCAAGTACAGTATCAGACAGTCAAACTTCAGACTTTTTAAGACCTTAAGACCAATTTAAAAACTAAAATAAAGAAGCAAAAAACTGGCAAAAATAGCCTATTTCCGATTGAACATACTATAGCTGACAAAAGTCCTGAAACTATGATTGAGCAAAATAAGAAAAAAAGACACCATGAAATTAAATGTTTAGCGAAATGATGTCCAACATGTTTGTCATATTGTATTAACCCTGTTTCGTAGTCAACATGCATAATGAGACCAAGTGAAAGTACAAGTAAAACAAAATCTTTTGGTGAAACTACACTCATTTGTCTCACTTTCCAACTCTGCCTCCACTAAATATCACCGAATGTAAAGAATCTGTCAATACCGCTGATAGAAAATAAACCTGCATAACATGGTGAACGAATTAAGACCTCTAATTACTGTTTAAGACATTTTAAGGCCTTTAAGTTGGATGATTTAAGACTTTTTCAGCGTTAGATGATGTTCTTGGAGATGCTGGGATGACTGTAGTAGCCGTGACTCTCAACCAAAGACTAAACAAAGACTGGATGTTGTGCTATTCTCTTGAGGATATTATCCTAGGCATGGCTTCAGGAGCAGAATGGAAATAACCTCAGAGGATTCCTACCCACTGACATTTCTCTGTGTGTGTGTGTGATGGATGTGGGTGTGTGAGAGAGTTGTGCTCACACATACATACAGCAAAGCCCCAAACCCTGGAGTCATCATATCATTTGGTGTGTGTAGGGATAGTGGTGGAGGGGGTCAGACTGTATATTCTTGTGTGTTAAAATTTCCCCGTCATCTTCCATTTTCTGCACCTAACATTTCACAATAAGTGTATGTAAACACAAACACTGAGGTGAGATATGCTTACCTCTCTCTCTCTCTCTCTCTCTCTCTCACACACACCTTACTCGCCCACCCACTCTTATTACTAGTGTGAAATGCCAAGAATGCCAGTGTCTGTTTTACTCAATGCTGTGATTTCTGCCAGCTCTCTCCATGACACAGCTATGTCCCCATTGCCCCACCAGGAGATTCAATGCAAGCCAATGCAAATCTTGTTTCAACAATCAAGTGACATTATCTTCATCCTAGTAGGTGGTGTCCCTTATTTCAATATAGTATCACTTGGTTAACAATTCCAACACAAATGAAACTGCATTGAAAATTGATTGAAGAAAATTATGATTAAATGAACAGATGAAATGACATTTTTTCAGTGCATGTCATCGCTCCACAATGCATGTTGTGATTTGTTTTCAGAAGAATATACTGCGTCATAATTTGGAACATGCTTAGCGGGCTTGGTAGAGTCATTCATCTAATTGCACACTGAAAACATGTCCGTCTTAACAAGTCAATTAGTCTCATATTCAGTATTCAAATGTGCTAATTGGGTGCGGTAACTCCACTTGTTTCCAATGCAGTTTCACTTGTTTCAGTGTCAATATGTCAAAACATTGTAGAATAAGAAAATGACACTCAATTCAAGAAAATTCTTGAAGAAAGTTGATTTGCATTGGAAACAAGTGGCATTATATCATCCCATTGGCGTACTTCTTCACTTTTGTTTAAAAAAAACAACAAATATTTTAAGTTTTACTTTACTGATGTGTTTAGATGGATATTTTTGGCAGTGGAGCATTTTGGATCATCTCATATTTGCTTGCATGGATTTATTATTTGAATGTTACATGTTTATTGTTATGTGCTGGTGATTTGTGTGTGTTTTATTCAATGTATTTAGATGCTTTGGCAGCACTGCTCATCTAACATTCATGCCAATAAAGCAGAAAGAATTGAACTGAACTGCAAGAAAGAAAGAGAGACAGAGAGAGACAGAGGTTGAGAGAGTGACACAATGCAAAAAGACACACACGCGCCCGGCACACACAGATCACATAATGCAAACTGACAGATACTTTATATAATAATACACACACACATACACACACACAAACACACACAGTACGCATAGAAACTGGATTACTAAGACACTCCCACTAGCGTACAAACATACAGTGTGTGTTGCAAACAGCATGACCCTTGCTGCATACTTGAACAGATGACGCTAATACGCGCCACACACACCCACGCATGCACACACACACACACACGCGCGCGCACACACAGAGATATATATATACACATCGATTTCATATAAATCTACATAAATCTATGTGCGTGGTCAAGTCTCATCTCCCTTCCCCTCTGCTAGTCAACAGGCCCCCTCAGCACTGCATTACATAACACCTTCAGGAGGCACAGAGACACAGCAAAACATAACACACACACACACACACACACACACACACACACACTAGAATGAATCAAACACCATGTGTTGAATCTCCCTCCAAACTGCAGCTAATGAAACGCCAGTAATGGCCTCCTTGTTCAAAAGTCAGATTTCTGATCTAGAGCAGCAAATTGCTTGTATGTTAAAAAAAAATGTAACTTTTCAAAACTTAAGAAAATTTCCTGTTTTCACATTGTCTTGAATGTGTTTTTAAAATTATGCAATGTATTTTGAATGGGTACCATGGCCCCTTGGGTTACTAATGGATCAGGTGAACCTTTAATTCACAGGTAAGTAGCCTAATAATATGAAAAATCGCAAAAACTAGAGTTACAAGGCTTCACTGTGAAAGCAGAAAATGCTTCAAAACAGTAAAATGAGCCACACAGCTAGGAATAACGCCTGACTCATTGTGAATGTGTGGGACGCCTCCATCCTGCCACACGCGAGGCGCGGGTTTAATAATAAAACAGCAGTCCACGTGGTGGGAAAGGAGAGGGAGTGTCCTTTCCCATCACCTGCACTGATCAGTGCCGACAGGAAAGGTTAAAGCAAGATGGCGGAAGAAGCATCCCAGAGGAATTACACCTGTCCACAGTCATCAGATCAGTCAGAGGACGGGAGACGATGGGAGAGGAGGATCATCCAGACTGACGACAGCGATGGCTGTTTTTAGAGCTGCAGTCAATCTACTATGCACAAGGACGCACCAATACCGATATCCAACACTGCTGCTGGATATTGGGCCGATACCATGACAAAACATGATTTTATTACAAGCTGAGGTCATTTACAAGCTTCCCCCAAGCTTCTGTTATTCAGAAAAAACTTCATTGGCCAATCAGTATTCAACAAAGCTGTATAATAAGTAATATTAATGTTTCCCTGCAGAGGTTGTGCCTTGCTCTGTCCATTAATGCAAGACCACAGTGTCTGTCAAATATGCCAAACATTTCAAGTTCCTTATATTGACAGCCAGCCAGCCACTTTGTTTAAATATGGATGGAAATTCACGGTTATATTTACATATTTAACACATACCGAATCTGAGTAGCAACAGTGAACATAAAGACAGCAGTAAGGGCGTCAACTGTATAAGCCATACCTTAGCTTAAGTAAAAATATGATTTTATTGATCATTATAATGGAGAGCAAAGTCCAAGAAAATATCCTCACACGAGCATTTAGGACCAATGTACCAGTCAGAAATTACTTGAAAAAAACGTTTTGATGTTGTGGTGGCAAATGATTTTAGATGGGTTCCTTCCTGCCCACAGCTACTTAAAAACAGTATGTACCACCTGCAATAAAAAAAAATGTTCTTTGCATGTTTAATTTTTTAATCTAATTGTTCAACATGTTTTTTTTTGTAAATAAATTCTTCTTTTAAAGGCAGTAATGTATCCCAGAGTTTCCCCTACCATTGAATAAGTGGGGTGTGTCACCCCATAACTGCTAACCTTAAAAGAATTTCATTAGTCTGGATTTCAGTGGAGAGTTTTAGTGTCCCATGATGGTCTAAATGCTGTTTTAGAGGCTTTTCAACTATCATAAGGGCAAAATTCTGGGGTGGAACACTGAATACTTGGCTTGAAAATGGTCAAATTTAACGATACAGAATATTGGTACAAAATATCAGCAATAAAATACAGGTATCGCATCAGCCCTCGAAGACCCATATTGGTATAACCCAATACTTAATGCATTCCCCTCTTACCCAGGACAGACGATGGCGCTGTATGACCCTCCGGGAGCCCCGTCTTCTGGGCGATGCGATGGGGGTCGGCCGGGGCGAGGCGCAGGGCGAAACACCCCGTAACACTGCAAGCCAGATACAGCGAGGCTCTGCGTCGCTACAGTCCACCCCTACCGAACACTGGAAACGCCACTCGTGGCCCGACGGGGCCGGCGCAACGCCTGACACCCTCAACATAGCACATGCACACTCGTACACACATGTACGTGCAGTCGACACACGCGCGCTCACACACACCGAGGGTCACAAGGCTGTGGACCCAGCAACCAAGATGTTCGGTCACCTACGCACGATCTCTGCTTGAGGCATGGTGGTCGAGAGTCGAAGGGCGATGGCCACAATCCGTGTTAAATCAATGCTAAACACACTTCCACGAGGTAAATCAACTATTCACGCTTCACCATCACCATAACGGATCCGGAACGCCAAGTCTAGACATGTGAATTTGTAATCCTTGAGTTGGACTCGGCTTGAGGTTCTGGTTTTTCATGGTCCATGTTGGGTATCATCCTCTGGGCAGCTCTTCTGATCTCCTCTCTCTCTTGGGTCACTGGACAGATTCAGGATCAGCGCTTGGTAGGCCTCAAAGGCAGAGGATCATGCCACGCTGATCCCGATACAGTCCAAAGCCGAAAGGATGTGTCCACTTTTCGATTGGGTTAGACTTCATTTAGTAAATCTAGTCTTGTTTTCTACCCTGTTGATTTGAGCTAGTCCTCATCTTTGCCCATCAGGGTTTGACTTATTCCTTGACGATCAAATTCAAGACAAATCTAGCCTATATGATCAATCAATCGTTGGACAAATCTTGACCTCTTCTCGCCTTCTCTCACCTTCGGTTCAGTCCAATTCACAGGTTCAGTTTTGGAATCTGACTTCAATAGCCTCCTTCCATTTGGAATGTGAGTCAAATCTGAATTATTCCGCTCCTGCGTGCGACGTTAGAAACGGTATCAGTCCCACGTTAACTACAGCATGAGCCGATAGCATTCCCCCTCTGAAATTTCAACTAGTCCTCTTCGTAGCTTTAAGAATAGAATCATCTCCGTGTCAGAAACCACGCTTGTTTCATTGAAGTGACGCTTAGTTTGCTGCTGCCTTGCGGGTTGGCTTAAATTTAGAGCTTGCGCCTACATTTAGGAACAGAATCCATCCCGGACCAGTTGAAATCTGTTGCTAGACCAGTCGAAATCCATCCTCGACCAGTTAAAATACGTCCCAAAACAGTTTCAATTTGTCCCAGACCAGTTGAAATCCGTCCCCGGACCAGTTGAACTGAGCTGGTAGTTTGTTGTTGGATCAGATTCAGTGTTTAGCATTGGAAACAATCCCACGCCGCTGCTAAGAGATCCAGTGCGTCCCTCTCCATGCTGGCACTACAGTGCAGTATTGGCTGTGGCTGACTGTCTTTATTGCTGTCTAAGTATAGTGCTCTGTTCTCTCAGCCCAGGCATGCCTCTCTCTCTCTCTTTCATTCCCTCTCTCTGCCTCCTGTTTTCTCTCTCTCTCTCTCTCTCCCTTGGGTCTATTTGCTGACATCCCCGCACTCTCTCTCTTTTTCTCTCTCTGTGTCACATTCCTCCCATCCCTTTGCTACCCAGTCCAGCCCGTTGATAGAGCAGAGAGCAGTGTTTCTCTCTCTCTCTCTCTCTGCTGGGTCTCCCTGTCTCCTCTTTTTAGACTCAGAACCTGGCTGCTGCTGCTGGCTTTCTGACAGTGGTAGTATACACTGACGCTAGAAAGTGTATGTGTGTGTGTGTGCGTCTTTGAGAGAGTGACAATTATCAGAACAAAATTGTGAACAAGTATAAATGGGAACGCATATCTGTGTTTGTGTGTGTGTGTCTGAGAGTGACGATTATCAGAACTGTGAACAAACCAAAACTGTGAACAAGTAAATGTGCATTTATCTGTGTGTGTGTGTGTGTGTGTGTAATGTCTGATCGAGTAGCTACAGTCGAACAAAACTGTGAACATCTGTGATCTAAATGTAAACGCATCTGTGTGTGTGTGTTTGTGTACATCTTATTCTAGCCCTCCAAAACAACACTAGCGGTGCTGTCAGCGCCTCAGTCCTCTTTGCCTTGACACCTGAGTGCCAAGTTGAACGACACAGAGAGAGAAAGAGAGAGAGACAAAGGGAGAATGAAGATAAAGAGGAAGAAGTGAGAGAAGTGGGATGTAGAGACGATAAGAGAGGCTGACGTCCACGCAAACACCATCCAGCCTCCACATCCCTCCTCCCCTCCTCTGTCCTCCCCCAGCCTTTCTTTTCCTTTCCTCGCCACTCGTCTCAACTTTGCTCCCACAATTGTCTGGAGAAGTCAACCCAGTGGAGGAGCAGTGGATCGATATGTTGCTTTGCTTAAGTGTCGGACCGATATTGCTCTTCCATTCAAAATCACATCTGGTCCGGTCAATGTGGTCCACCTCTGATATGATGACTATGATGCAGTTTGTTTGGTTACATATTTATTGTAGAATTTATCAATACTACACTGGTTGTCTATTGTCTATGACATTTTGCACTGAAGTACTAATTGCTGTGGTGTTTCTGCACTGCACTTCCCACAGATCACCTGTCAATCTAACAGTGTGTGCAGTACTGTGACGTCTTTTTCCTTGGATTTTCTGTTGATGAAGTTAGGTGGCGCTCTTTTCTTTGTCTTTGGCAGCTATCACTGCTCATGCTAACTACCCAGTTCTTCTTCTATCTATTCCAAACAAACTGGAAACATAAAACGCATCACTTCCTGTGGTCCAGAGGATTTTTCCGGGAAAGACCTACCAGACACCAGGTGTTTAGAAGAGCAAATGGAAAAGCTTTCATGAACTGGACATAGGTTGAATCACTATCGTGTTATAACAATCAGAGAATAGAGAGTACCAAAATATTTATTTATATAAAAATGTTGTGGACTGTTACTTTAAATGCATTGAATATCAGCACAAATACTGGCTACTGGCACCCTCAATCCAAAAACATCATCAGTATCGGCCCTCAAAAACCCATATTAGTCAGACAGTAATGCCAGAATAATGTTCAAGTTAGTTTATTGTATTTTCTAGCTTAGCCAGCATTAAAAAACCTACACACCCAAACTTATGCTAGCTGAGGCTTTAGAACAAAACAAACAAACTGGTATTACTGCGTGTGCTTCCTCATTGGGAGTATCTACTGCAACTGCTGGTTTAGTAAAGCACTGAGACCATCCTGTACACTTCTGACAATGTTTTCTTGACTGTGAGGACTCATAACCATCGAAGAGTCAAGCCAGAGAAAGACTGATGTGATCTGTGACTCAATGGAGGATAAGCATTGGTTCTGTCCTGATTCTGCATGCCTCTGCTCTGTAAGGACTCCACTGCACCTTAAGGCGAGCACTGCTGGTATGAGACCGACCAAGCACATGGTGGCTGTAGGGGGGGATGGTTCTCTCCGGCTGTCTGACTCGCCGTTCAATTCAATTCATGGCATGAAGTACGAAAGCACTTACTGCTGACGCAAAAACAACAAATACAACCAGTATCAAACCATGACAATATGACATTTAACGATGATAAATGGTTCACTAATATCAAAGGAATTGTATATGAATTGTTCAGGTTTGGCTAAAAGCACCAATATTTGTATATATGTACAGTTGGATGTCCTGGAGTCATGTATACATGTATATATGTTTCTGCTTTTGCCTCTCTCTCTCCATCCTCTCCTATATGACGCTCACTTTGTCTCCTCTTTAGTTACATAAGAAGTGAACTTACAAATGTTCTGCAGTCGGGGTCAAATGAGTGCTTAAGTTCGGGGAGAGCGAGGAGCAAGAAGAACGAGAGAACGAGTGGGAAGGAGTGTGAGGCAGAGAGCAAGGTAAATACTGAGCCGTCAACCAGAAAAACTCAGCCTAAAAGGAAGAGACAATATAGAGAGATAGAAGGAGAGAGAGTGAAGGAGGAAAGAAATAAAAACAACTAGACAGCAAATAAGATGAGAGAAAGATGGAGAGAATGAGAGAGGGAGATAAGAAATAGCCCTGCAGGAAAAAGCAGATCCCAATACAAGAGTAAAGAAAAAGTCACAACTGCAATTTATTTTTCTTTTTGTAGCGAAAGCTTTCATGACACTTGCACCCTTGAAACCTGTTAAAACAGTATTTTCTTTTTACATAAATAGGCCTTGATGAGAAAATCTGCATTTTTCATTCCTCTTTTTGCCTGATATACTGATGATGTTTGTGTGTGTAGTCTTTGGTCTTTATCTTGCACTTTGTCCCTTTAGCATTATAGGTAAGGTCGGTTTACTTTATGTGTAAAGTATAAGTAATTGCAATGCATTACAGCAAATTATAAGCCCATTAGAAGCATAGATAAACTTTTCTTACCATAAAATCATCAAACATCAGAGAATTCCAGTTATCCCAGTTATCATGTCAACTATGCAGTTGCCCAATTAAGTATTAAACCCCCTACATTTTTGCACATTGTGTTTATTAGCCTATATCATGCTCTCATTTTAATAATTGCAACACACTCACAATGTGTTTATAATGTGCTTACGATGCCTTATAACATGCACCACTTCAAGTAAAGTGTTACTGTGAGGTCCTGTTAAGTTGTTCTACCAATTGCTTAGTGTGTTTAGTGTGCAATACTGTTAAACATTTTAAACTGAATTTTTGCACCAATCAACATGAACAAAAATCCCTCATTTCATTTGGAGACTATAAATTATATTGTAACAAAAAAATGTGTCTCATCATGCAACACCTAAAAGTATTTCATCAGTCTGGTTTCAGTGGAGAGTGTTAGTGTCCCATCATGGTCTAAATGCTGTTTCAGAGGCTTTTCCACCCTGACAAGAATACAATTCTGGAGGAAACACTGAATCCTTGTAATTTTTGGGGCATAAAAATTGTCAAATTTAAATGTCAATAAAGCTTACTTGAACTGAAATTGACTAGCCTACTCTTTTTAAAAGCGATAGAGAGAGAGAGAGGGAGAGGGAGAGAGAGAGAGAGAGAGAGAGAGAGAGAGAGAGAGAGGATGAATAGAGGGATAGAGATAGGATAGAGAGGAGGCTATAGGTGGTGACAGTGCTAAACCAACACAGCAGCGCAGTACAATAGAGAAGCTGGAGCCTTTCAACAATACGACACGTGGGACAGATCAATGACCTAAGCGTGAGTGCGCACACCCACCCACCCACCCACACACACACACACACACACACACACACACCAGCCACATGCTCATAAATCTCCAGCAAACGTCTCCAGTCTACCAGCTACTCTGCCCTGCAAACACCAGTAACTATTTGTGTGTTTTAAAGGTCAAAGGTTATGACCAGTGTCGGGCTCGTTAAAAAGTAATATACAGTATTACTTGTTACTTACTGTCCACTTCAAAAGTAATAATGTTGCTTTAGTTATAATAGTAATTTGTTACACTACTCACTAACCCTCTCATCAAAGTAGTGGGAATATATCCAGTAGTGGGAATATTTCCATTTTTCATCTAATCAGGGGATGATGACATTATTACTGAAATTGAAATAGTAATTCAGTACAGTACCTGTCAATGAGAAAATATGTGGAAATTCCTTTAACATGTTACTGAGTTACGCATTACACTGGTTATGACTGGGGTTTAACTTTCATATCAACAAAAATAACACTCATAAATGTAAATTCTATACTGTGCACTTTAATGTATCAGCAGTCCTTTAGTCAGGACAGGAGATAAACTCTGAAGTCAAAGTTGCTTACTATTCTACACACAGAGGAGACAGAGCCATAGAGAGACATAGAGCCACAGAGAAAGAGCGAGAGGGCGGAGATGTGAATGAAATTTCATTGATTCCAGTTTATAGCCACAAGTGGGCAGCACTACATTACAAAGTGCCTTCTCATGTTGGTGGTTAATGAACTCCACACAAAATACAGTCTTTTCTTCACTGGTTGATGGACGGACTGAGTGATTCACCACATACTGTACCTAAAACATTCTACTGTAATCTATATTTAAAATAATCACGCTTAACCTCACAGTTTTGGCTCTTAACCCTCCAATCTCACTAGTTTTTCTTATAACCTAAAGGAAAATTTTAACCAAAGACAGATGCAAAATATCTTTTATATATTTTAGGATATTTTATCTGCTCGCATATGGCTTCCAAATTAATTTGTTTAGCCATATTTATTTATAGAAGATTTACATTTTAGGTTTACAGTTTGGGTATTTGCAATGAGTGCAACAGCAGAATATATTTAATTCCTACATCACCAACATGCAACATTAAATAAGAAGGTCAAAGGTCAGGGCTGTAGTTCCCTTTAAATATAAAAATAAACCATAAAAATAAAATAAGAAATAAAGGTTAAGGGTTTCTTTTAACAAATAGGTTTGTCACAAACCTGTTTGCAGAGAACAATGGGATACAAATACAGACGCGAAACAACAAGCAAAATATTAGTTTCTTTTGCTTGCATTGACTTGAGAGGATGAGAGGATCCACTAGTCCGTAAAGTCGGTTATGTGCCCTTAGAGAGTCTTCAAATCCTTACATCTGTACAAAACCCGTAACTTTACTACCTCAGCCTCTCTAAAACCCTGGTTATAGTCTATTTCCCATAAACTACCCTTTGCAAGTGTCAGTAAGTCAAGTGCTGCCTGGCTAACACGGGTCTTCACCAATCGCACCGAGACAAATTCCTGCACATTTATTGCATTTGGAGAAATATGATACTGAAATAGAGAAAGAAGCCTAATGTAACTCCTTAAATATTGTGGATGCTGTGACTGAAATATGCTAACATTATGAGTAGTATGGGGAGAGGCATATGTGAGCATAGAGGACACACACACACACACACACACACACACACACATAATCTCTCTCAAAGGCAGGGAAAGCCTGCTAATCGACCTATTTTTAGTCAACTGTGAAAATTGTTGCGAGCTAAAAATAATTGCAACTACATATTTATGCATTTCTCTGCATTGTGTGTCATTAGAGCCACAGCTGCTGTCAACAGTCCGGCCTGAACTAGCACTATCGAGCCATATATACATTCATATCGTCACTGTTGGGTGAAAACCCTGTATCTCCTGTTCAGGAACTAAGAAGAACGGCCGTGTTGTAGCTTGATGGCGAGGCATTTTTGAGGCTTTCCAATGGGTTTTGAAAGGTTGAAGGGTCGTACAATTTTCTCAACCTATAGAGGAGCATCTAACATTCAATTGAAGTGAATTACAAGGAGTACAAGGAGTGAATTACAAGGTTCACGTGACAACACACCAGTCACTGATGCTGGGCCCGGGACGTTCTGTAACCGCGGCCCGTCCAAAGATGCTTCATTGTTCTGTCCAGAGAGATCGAGCTGCTCTGAGATCAGTATGGTCAAGTTTGGCCCTCAGCGGACACTGTATCGCTAGTACGGAGCAGGACTGACCACAGACCAGCCCAGGCAGATGTATTAGTCCATTGTTCTGCATTAGACAGTGGGGTCTTGTGTATCTGAAGAGGCGTTGGGACAAAAACAGTTTGGCGTTTTGTGCTTCAAAGCGCACTACACTATAGGGAAGGAAACGACAGGAGAGGATACCACAAGCCTAACCCTAACCCTAACCCTTGACAGACACACTGTATACTGTTGTATGGCCATTGATAACAGCGGCTCTGTAGGATTCTTGTTCTATACCATGAACTAGTCTAACATACTTGCCTTCAGGCTTTGACCCAAAAGGGTTTTTAACTCCCAGATTTGGCATTTTCATGCCAGCTTAGATCATGGGACACTAAAACTCTCCACTGAAACCCAGGAAGATAAAACATATTAATGCATACTTGTGTGGAATCTAATTAAAATGTCTCATTTGAATCATGTTCATGCTAAGGGCTTCCTATAGAGAACCAGTGTAGTACTGATCAATTCTACAACAAATATGCAATCAAAAAACTGCATCATATCCATCATATCAGAGCCTGCTCTTACAAAATAATTGATATCATACTATAAAAACAAATGATGGCACTTTTTGAAGGATAGTAGGTAACTTATGATCTTTGATGATAAAATGATGATACTTGTACAGACTAGAACATCTACATTTTAGAGATACTGAATGATGAACTTCAGGCAATGAATTTTTTTATTTTATTTAAAGATACAGCATTTTGAAATAGAAGTCCATGCACCTTAATTATTTACTGACTGAAGTGCAATGACAGGAGGAGAAAAAGGCTCACAGTATTGGTCCATTGGTCTGAAAGTATCATGAAGCTACAGAGGCATACAACTTTGGTCTCTTAACCATAAGGGACTGGATGAATCAGAAATATAAGCCAGCACTGCAATTCGATGCCCCACAGCAAAAATATCAATCAAAACAAGTCTTATTTATCAAATATTAAGTCTTTAAATCAGACTTTTCTTAAAACGACTGAGGGAAATCTTGGTTGAATGCACATTGTTTGCAGTGGACTCTATGCAAGCAGAGAAAAAGCATTTTATGGCCAAATTCCCACTGACATAATGATGAGCTGTGCAGCCACCTCAAGTCTCTTGTTTTGAATCCGGTTAGCTGGTTTAGTTGCTCTGCCTTCCACTGACCTGGCAAGCTTGACAAGCGCCCGGTCTATTTTAAGGCCTTTGTGCTTTGCTGAGAAACATGTGGAAACGATGAAATCACTTGATACAAACGGAGCCGTTCTCTTTGATGTCGCCCATCTAAGAGGCAAATGGCGGCAACAAGCTTTGGATTAAAAAGAAGCACTACTTTTATCTCATTGTTAAAGAGGATAACATGCTTATTAATATTTTACATCATTAGCCTAACCTATTTTTACTTTGGCAAAACTTAAGAAAATAATAATTGTGTTACAAGGTGCAGACTATCAACCTAAACAACTTTAAGACTTTTTAATCAAACTATAGACTTACTAAGGTGACATGGCTTTCATTCCAAGTGGGATGGCTATGTGGAAATCTAAATATTGACTGATCTGAGCTACACGATTAATGAAAAAAAAAGAAGAAAAAAACAGAATCATAAGCTTCCAGTTTCCAGTCAGCTTCCTACACAAGGTATTCTTGTGCTACTGTATATAGAATCCATGCCTACAAATCAGATTGCATGCCAGTCATCTTTCAATTCATTTAATCTGAGCAAATCTGAGCAAATCCTAAATGTTGGGTTCATACTTAATGCAATACTTAATGCATTACTCTCCAATGGAACTTTGTTAATTTCAGATGACAGAATATGTTATAGCTGCATCACTGTTGCAGACACAACAGTGCTTAAAGTGCTTTAAAAAGACAAATTATGGAGAAAATGTGTCCATGTGTATGCTAATTCATATCACATCCTCAATACTTCTCTATTTTTCAAAATAAAATGTAATATGATATTGCACAGCCCAAGTTGTCAATGTGTCAGCCATATACAAATTAGGCAGGAGGGTGGGTGGGGTTCTTGATGCCAGTTGGAAACCTTTGGCCCAGTTCCACCAGAATAAGGGTTGGAATAAAGCCACTCTGACCAGCAAACAGAAGAGGCGCTGCAGGTGAAGAGCAGTGAATGAACAAGAGCTGGAAAATATCTCAGCTTTTGAAAAAAAAAAATCACTTCTAGGCCAACAATGCACAATGAGCCTGCCTAAAACCGCAAAAAAGTCAGTTTTTCATCTTGTTTTCATTCTTAAAAATCTTTCTTGGTTTAAAAAACAGTCAATAAGGTGGAAATATTACACTTTCACTCCACTTGTTTCCAGATGTCACTTGATACAAGCAAATTCTTTAGACAAGTGGACTTGCGTTGGCGGATTTTTTTCACTTGTTTTATGGAAAGTAAGATTTTCAGACTTTTTGAGGCGCTTTTTTCCACAGTGCCATAACCCCATATGGGTCAACTCTTAAAAAAGTGAGGAGGAGGACAGAAATCAAAAACAAGCTCAAGTTTCAGAGTGGTGTGAATCCGGTCATGTGTTTCCCTATTGGTGTCTGTTGCCTGCTGACAGCTGGCGATGGGGAGAAGGAGGGAGAGGAGGACAGCAGTGATGGATGGAGTGATGGGAGGGAGGTCTGGAGGAGGGATGTCTCTGTGGGGGTGTAGCCAATTTCCATCAGGTACTCCAGAAGCCCAGATAAGAAATTAGCCTGGTGTTCTATATCAACTGATAATGCAGTAAATGTCGGATAATAATTTGTCAAAATGTAATAAAATGTCCCACAAAATGAGTAAAAAATGTAATACAACCTGTTAATATAATAACTGCAACATAATGTAATGACATCTTCAGACTGATATTGTAATAATTGCTGGCTCATTTACTGATGTATAATATTACCTGGAACAAAAATATTAAATTATCAGGTTTTATTACATTTTGGACTCATTTAGAGGCATTGTATTACATTTTGACAAGTTATTACCTCATATGGCAGCTATTAGCCTACATGATCACACTGTGTGAGTGCTAAAAACATGTTAACCTCTCCTCACAGTCGGGAACAAACGAAAGCATGTCCTTCCCATTGAAAACAATGAGAAACAGAAGCCAGCACTGGAAAGAGGGCACCCATGGTGGCCTTAACTCTCATTTGGACAGGTTTAGTCTCTCCAGGGAAGGTAGAATTATTGTAATTACTACTTGCGCTTCTCATTATTTTAATCCCGTCCAGAGCGACCATGTCAGTGATCTTTGACCCAGTATTAATTACCACCCCAATTGGTCAGAATCACACAATTTCATTTTTTTTTTAGTTTGAGGAGGCTTATTAACTGGTATGAAACCACCTACAGCTATACTATACACTCCTTCTTGGGAGCCAAATAGGAAAAGGCAGTCCATCAGGAGAGCTAGATCCTGCAAGCTGCTATGATGAACCATTGTAATGCCAACTATCTGTTGGCTAACAGGTTTGAATTTGTACTGGAAGCAACTAGCAGGCTTCGCATACAGTGACATTTGCAACCAGGAACGTGTGACACAACTACGTGCCTCTGTCTGTAATTTGGCAGAAATGTTTGAGTAATGGGTAAAATAACAGAGGACCATGTCTAATTTTATTACCCTGTAATTTGAATCCGTCCATATGGGGCTTTATGCCATGTTCATGCCATAAACGAAGAAGCGGAAGAATGACATCTTGTTGCTTCAACTTGGAAGAGTTCATGTGTTTAACTTGTTGGAACGCCGACATCCAAAAGCATTTTTGTATATATTGAAAATCAACCATAAAGAAACTGCAGCAGAAATTGCTCACTTTTCTTAAGTAGAGTTGATTGTATTAGTGTGAATATAGGCTAATGGATAATTTGGATTTTTATTACCTTGAACTGCCGACATTCGCTGCAGTGTTTGCCGCCTGTGTTGACACACTTTCATAATTTGTGATGCCGAATGAAAGATATTGGAGCCCGCAAAATAATTCCCACATTTCCTACTTGTAATGACCACTAGGAGGCAGATGTCAGACGTGAACAGTTGTTCCTAGTCTGCAGCTCGTATTTACGGTAAATTCAACCTGACGTGAACGCAGACTTTAGAGTGTTAGATAGTAACTGAGGTTGCTGGGAGGGGGTGGCAGGGTCGCACCATGGTACCTGATCCCAAAAGCACAGGGCGGCAGCTGGCTGCGCAGATGGGGCCAGATCCCCCCCAGAGAGATCTAGCTGGAGCTTTCTGGATTGCTGGGGTAAAGGGGGGCACACACACTCACACACACACACACGCATATACACACTGGCAGACAGCAGCAGCAGCAGGCTTTGTTGATTGCACCTGATGCCGCCCGCCCACCGCTTCAACTCTTTTGACTTTCTCTGGCTTTTATGTTTTTATCTGCCGCTGCTTCATCTATCACTTTCTATCCGGTTCCAACTCACTGACCAGAATTTTCCCACTCACACTTTCAACTGCTTTCTTTCTTTCATTTATTTTTTTTTTTCATCTGAGATCTTTTCTACTCTGTTTCTCTCACACACACACCATTCCATTGCTGCACTGTAATCACTAACACTCTTTCATTGACACATTCCTGAGCAGCCCACCTGTTGGAAGAAGAATGGCCTAGTGTGTCCTAAGTAAATCTCTCTCTCTCTCTCTGTCACACACACATGCACACACACATACACACACCTTTCCCCAAAAGATTGAGGTGGGAAACATCGGCTATCAGTGCATTAAACAAGGGTGTACTAGCCCCATGTCCAACCTTTCAACCTTGACCCACACAGCATCTACCCACCTCATTCCTCTCGTACACACACACACAACACACACTGCAGCCCCAGCTTAACAGAGCTTCATTGTCATGTCTGCATTTCACAGCAAGTCTCGGCCTGTCCGCCCCCCGCCCCCCCATACCTCCCACCACCGACCAGCCCCCCCTTTATCATACAGTACAGAGCCGAGCCGCTCATTCCCGAGTCCGAAAAAAAACAACACAAAAACAACGACCGTTCCCATCTGCACCAGGCAATTTGCTCCCTGTCACCTCGCAGCCCCCCCCCCCCCCTTTCCTCTCTCTCTCTTCCCCTGACATACAAACACATACACACTCACACTGAGAGGGGCAGGGGACGGGGGGGGGGGGTCATGTGGCGTACATGCCGATGATACAGTGAAAGGCTTGTGAGAAGATAAGGGGACTGTACTAACGAGCGTTACAGTGAAACCTCATCACTGAAATTAGGGATGTCACTTTTTCAAATAGCACCAACAACATGGGCAAAAATTATAAAGACGCCATTCCTCTCTATCAGACGGAGCTAACATCTAACATATTGCTCTATGTGAAAAAGGCAGAAAATCAAGTCACCCTGAAAAGATTTTTCTTCGTGCATGGCTCTCAATATTGCATTTACGGGAGAATACCGCTGAAAAGAAAAACTTTTCAGTGTCAAAGCTAGCTAGAAATGCACAGCTGTCCCGGCTAACAAAGACGCCTCCAATAAAAGACAGTAAAGTTTGTAAGGCTTGAGGGATTATTTCCTGGTCCATTTCTTCCTGTGGGTGTCAGTGGAGTGACAATGAAAACACTCAACTCGGACACAATGAAATAATGATAAAACGGAAACTTTGACCAAACCAAATGAAGGCTTCATGTGATGTTACTGTGATGGAAATGGCTCCTTCTGAAGTGAGCCAACTGGACACAGGGTTAGTTCCTTATTGCGTCTGATGGGAAATTATAGGAACTTGGGAAACACCCCCATACATAGGACGCAGACAAAGATGAAGCTGTAGATCAAGGTGGTGGTATGGTGAAAATTACAGGCTGATACCCGGACTATATAGGTCTTAGCTCATTGGGCTAAATAGCCGAAATGCTAGTACAGTTTGTGTACTTTACCAGCCACATTGACAGGTAATCATCTTTTGGTGGTCCTGTTTTATTTTAAAAACCTCTCTGACTGGTAAAATAGTGAAAGCGGTTGGCAAATTGCACTTACTCTAGCCTGCAGGTATGGATTGTTCTCATTACATTTTTATATCCCAGTATGTAGCCCAGCAATCAGTCAGTTTCAGCCAAATGGAGCTTTAGCGAAGGTTCAGTCTGGAAGAATATCTTTTGCATGCTTAGGCTGTAGTTTTACTTCTCATACCATTCTGCCATTCACATCTCTCACGCATGCTCACTCATTATTTCCTTTAGCTGTCTTTTCCCAGGGCGTCAATTGAGATATCAGCTGTTCACATCAGCTGGTCACATCTATCCAATAGCACAGCGACACACCTCCATTGTTAGCCTATCATCTTGCTGCTGTCTTTTTAAATGTTTCTTTCTCTCCGCTTTAGTCCGTTCATGCTGCTGTTATGCGCACCCCTCCACCTCCCCGTCACCGCCCAGTCTTCGCAGATTCATCAGCTTCATCACTCATAAGCCTCACCAGCCTATCAGTCTCAGCAGAGTCATCAGCCACCACCACCACCAGTGTCTGGACTCCACGGGGGGATTTATCTTGCTGCTGCTCAGGGCTGGTGCCCCTCGATTACAAAATCCCCCTGCCAAAGACTTTCTTGGCAAGTCTTAATTTTCACTATATCATCTGTTATAATAAACAATTATCTTTACTTCATTCACTTGTCTCTCCTGATTGAACTGCATTAGAACTCACCGTACGAATTTCCCTATTATGGCCAGAGAACTAAATCAAGTTGGTCTGCGTTTTCCATTAGAACTACTCTAATTCATGTGAGAGCACTTTCTGACTTCTATTAGGCTAATTAGGATACATGCTGGAATTGTGCCCTGGTTCATTAAATTAGGTACCATAGGTAATAAATAACATGCATAGTGGAGCTTTTCTTAGCTGCTAGTTAGAAAAGGAAATATTATTCATCCTATCCATATTTAGGCAGCAGGGTGGCCTAGTGGTTAGAAAGAACAACCTTCAACCAGAGAACCCAGGTTCAAGCCTCCTGCTGAAGTGTCATTGAGCAAGGCGCTGAATCCCTACCAGCTCCAAGGATTCTGTTCTGTAGCTGAGCCTGACCTCTGACCTCCCTGTGGAGGGGGGCAAGAGAAAAGACATCCTCACCTTATGAGGATCATTGCTCTAAAGAAACTGATACAAAGATGTGAACGTGACTGAAGCGGTCTGAAGCCTCTCATGGTGTGGTACCATCCTTTTATTGTAGTATGCATTATTAAAACGAGTCTTAACAGAGGACACAGGCTCTCTGAATTTTATGGACTTGCTACCTGCCTTTGAGTGCTGCATAACTTAGAGAAATGCTACTGTTTCGCCCCCGTGATTCCATGAAGTGAAACCAAGCCCGGCACAAACGAATTACCCTTTACTGCCTGCGCTGAGGGCAAATATGGAGGCCTGATACAGGACATATAAGGCAAGAGGAGTCTGCTCCACTGAACACACAGAATCCAATGGGGGGAGGGGAGCGGGGGGGTTCAGAGACCATTAGACAACAGAGACATTTGGACTTGGTTCGAGACTGTAGAAACTTCCGGGAAGCCGGCAACATGGAAGGCACTGCAGAGCTGTCACTGAACTGAAAACAACAACTTTGGCATGAAGGAAAAGTGGCAGAGTAGGATGACTGCGCAAAGTATGTGATTGCATGAACAATGCTACAACTAAATAACCTGCAGCTAATAGAGTAATAAAATGTAATAAAAGTTACCTAACCATTAAGGCAATAACTCTTTTTCCTGTTAAAATAGTCATTCTTGCATTATTTGGGTTTTATTACATTAACAAGAATGTTGAAATTTTCAGTTTTGACAAATGTAATAACTGAGCTGATAATAGTCAAAATAACTGTCAAGCATTCACTAATTTGGTAATTAACTATGGTGCAACTGTACATCTGAAAAAGGGATGAATATGTCTGGAGGAAGTCTTTGGTGATCGTTGCAAATGGCTTGCGTTTCAAAATTGTCAACTCTTCTGTTAATGTAATAAAACCCAATAATGTATTCACTGTTAAGTTCAGTGTTTTGCTCAACAACACACTGGCAGTCACACAAATTGACTCCCTGTGACTTTTCAGTCACTGTGTCGGCCATATTAGTGTAATTAGCTTTACTTACAATATTACAGAATTATTAGCTTAGGCGTATTACTGAAATCGAAGCAAAAGGCAATAGTTTACATGGCCATTAGCAACTTTCCATGACAATTATCTATATTGTCAACTGAGGACAGTGTAAATCAATAGAGACTGAGTGTCTGAAAACGCCTAATGGCCTCGTCTAACCACTGCATCTTTAGTGCTCAGCTCTCATTGCTGTGGTGTTTCTGCACTGCACTTCTCAGAGATCACCTGTCAATCAAACTTCTTTCTTCTCCTTGTATTTTCTGTTGATGCAGTTTGAGTTTTAGTAGGTGGCTACAGCTCTTTTCTTTGTCTGTTCAGCCATGGTGGCTATTGCTGCTCATGCTAACTACCCAGTTCTTCGACCATAAATTTAAAACTTCCTGTGCGCGAGACGATTTTTCCTGGCCAAAATTTGTATCCCTTAAGGAAATTATTATGGGGGAAATGTGCTTAACGTATAGCCTGACAACTCTGTTGTAGAATCAATGAACACTTGAGTTGAGTTGAGTTAAAAAGTGTGATCTCTGTCCATCATGAGGCAACTAGGTTGGTTACATTCTGTAGGCTAATTTCATTCTTTGTAATCCCGTGAAATCTTTTTAAAAGTAGTTTGAAAGGCCAGCAATAAGCAGTCACAAAAATTTAAATGACTGTATTCTTTCTTCCAACACACATTTGCTGTTCGAAACAGCTGTTTCGAACAGCAAATGTCAAAAACTGCCTGGGCCTAGGTTGAATCACAAGTGTGTTACATCAAAAGTGACAAACTGGACATTTATTTACATGAAAATGTCACAGATTATTACTTTAAATTGAAAACTCTGCCAACTGAGAAGCAGTTAGCTTTACTAATGTATGACCCATGACCCTAATGCTAACTGGGCCATGATTGATTACAGTCCCATAGTGGTAAGGAACTGTGGATAATGTGAAAACCACACTGGGCGTGGGGAAAATAACTCAGAAGCCCTGGCTGCAAGCAATGAACAATGTATACTGTTATGGGAGTGATGGAACTGGTGAAAAACTGATGATTACATCCATTAAAATGTGACTATTTTGTAATGAAATGGCTCATTACCAAGTTTAACTTCCATACAGGCCGTCATTTTGTCAGAGTAGGTATCACATTTCTGAAATGGTGTTCTCATTATAGAATGAATCAGTTTTTCTCCACTGAGAAAATTCAGTGTAACGGCTACAATGTGCCTTCTGTCACTGACTGTGCATATGTGGGCTGGCATATGGAAATACAGGCATTCCAACCCAATTTCTTATTGTCTCTCTGCCCACCCACCCGTACCACATTTCTGCATTGGGGGGGTGTAAAACTGTCAAAGCGAAAGTATGTGGTGCATTCCCTGAAGTCATGGGGAAATTATACAGCTATTTGCAGAATGCTGCAGATGATCTACTGGCAAAAATCGACCATTGCAACTAAAAAGACTGAGGATAATATTCAAGATAAAATTTTAAATCAATTCAACCTACTTCAAGTTATTTGATGAATTTGTTTTGTGCGGCTGAATGCGGTGTTTGCCTCCCTCGGCCCTCTCCTTTCTCTCAAACAAAACAGTGCACTTGAACTCATCACTTATTCATGGATTAACATTATGTAGTTGAATAGCCTGCAGCTTGCACTTTCTTTTCAAGCCGGGGAGTTTGACAAGTTGCATAAGACACGGTCAAGTGCATGAGAACATCTCCAAAAACAAAGCCCCAAGACTTGAATAGACACAGCATGCTGTAGTTTGGTTATAGCCTATTACAACCTGGAATGTAGGCTAAACCCACCGAAACTCACTTTATCCTGCTTTTTATTGGTGGAATAACGTTAGAGTTTATCCACGTTTTTGGGCTAACGAAAATCTTTTACTAATACTATCAAACTGATGCAAGTCGGGGGTTGTATGGGTTCTTTTAAGATAAAATAAACCATAAATGAATGTATTTCTGAAACTATAACAGAATTTGGTTCATTTATATACCACTACCTCACAAATTACAAGCAAGTAACGTTACAACACAGACAAATGTAATTCAGCTGGTTTGTCCCTCGCATATAAGACTAGACGGTTATTTTAAAAGGTTGGTGCCCGGGAAATGTTACGATTTCGAAAAGAAACCAGAACAGAACTAGAGTAGAACACATAATAAGGAATAAAAATAAAAACAGAACACACTTTCAGTCATAGCTAACAGATAGGAGAAGAGAAAAAACACTTGGTAGTATTCACTTACTTCAGTGTCAGAGTGAGGTGGAATTCCAACAAGGCAAAAAGCAACTCCATTCATTGGGTTCTCACCGTCTTGTATTCATAAGCCAAAACGAGAAATTATTTCAAACTATTCTGCTGTCAACATTGTGGGACAGTCGCCTTTTCTCTGAAGTTCTGTCGTTAACGGCTACCTGTTTCAGAAGAGGCTCAACTGTGTCTCCTATCTCAGCCTGGACTTCTGTGTCATCGTAAACATCCCATCCAATACTACTACGAGCTGCGTCAGGTTACCACATTTAGCCACAATATCACCGGAAATCAGGCGATTTCGCCTTCAAAATAAAAGCACAAAATAGTCCACTTTGGGGATTAAAAAAAGAAAAAATATATATATTTAATTACTCTCTTTACTCCACCAAACACATCTACTTTCTTCACTAGGCACACAGTAAGAAAATACGATTTGCCATAAGCTACTCTACTCAAAAGAATGACTAGTTAGCTTTTCTCATTGAAGCTAAAGGATAACAAGCTAGTTTGCAACTTGTGGTACTAAATGTTGTGGCAAAAACTTGCATTGTTTTAATGTGAAAGGTGCCTTATGGAGAAAACAGCAGACTAAATGTAAAATGTCCACATATCCCTTGGATACATTTTTACTGAAGTAGTACCGAAGTATACTGTGTACTATTGTAGCCTATATTATGAGCACAATTAATAATTCCCTGTGAAGTGTATGCTACAGTACAAAAGTACAAATGTATTTTGATTTACAACTGATTCTATTTCCACCTTGTAATTTTTACCTTAGTTGTTTGTATTACTCCAAAACGTTGCAACAGCTATGGTAGCGAATAAGGGTTTTATTTTGAAAGTTGTAACCAGAAGTGATGCTTTTTGTTCTAGCTTGCTTGACACCGGTCCTCTACAACATCACCAGCTGGGCGCGAGCGACGCGCGAGCCCGCCTAGAATACAACAAAAAGGTGACGCCACACCCTCGCGAGGATGGGCGTGGCCACAGATAGAGACAGAGGGGCAGCAGACACCATTCTGTCTCTTCCCACTGAAGCTGTGACAACTACAATTCCTCCTTGTCCTCTGTCACATATTCTGTTGTTAGTTTCGACAAATAAATAACTATTGTTATGTGAAAACCTCTGAACTCCAATTCTGGTGACGTTCATGTTTTAAGTAGATCTTTAAAGCAGTAAATGGACTTGTACTGAAGCAAAATTTCAGCAAACTAACAGTAGGCCTACTTCTACTCGAGTTGGAGACTCTTCCTTTCCTCTCCTCCATTTCTATCTATGTGCGTGTTTTTGATGCTAACACTAATCCTTTCATATCAAAAGAACAGAAACAATGTCTACTGAGTTCACATTGACAGAGAACACTGTTCAGCAATGTTTGACTGCTCGGGATCACAGACAAGACCCAGTCTTACATCAATTTGTTATGCAATGATATTAAACTTTTATTTCACCCTTACATATACAGTAATAACATTTAGCTTTGTACTTATAGGCTACAAATGACTAAAAAGACTGCGATAGATAGATAGATAGATAGATAGATAGATAGATAGATAGATAGATAGATTGATTCTGTTTTTAATGACATGTATCCTTAACCGTTTTTTCAGGCGCCTTGTGACAGACCTGTCCATTCTCCCTTTCTTCCTTCCAGGTCCTGACGAGGAACACACACACACACACACACACACACACACACTGGGTATGGTGATCCAGATTGATTCTGCCAGCTTGTCAATAATGCATGTGAATATGTACATTGGCCGTTGGAATGGGCCTTCATATTCCTCTGTGGTCCTTGTCTGTTTCCTGTCATGTCACATGGGTATCTACTACAAAATGGATTTAAACCTTGTATTCATATAGATTCTGTGTGTGTGTGTGTGTGTGTGTGTGTGTGTGTGTGTGTGTGTGTGTGTGTGGTGTGTGTGTGTGTGTCAGACTGCCTCCCCAGCTGTCTGTCTAGATCTCTGTCAGCCTATATTACTTTCTGTCAGTCTGCTTGACAGTCGACCTGTACGTCTGTTTGCTGTCTGCCTGTCGTACATATATCCAGTAAGCTTCGACTGATATGGGTTTCTGAAGGCTGATACCGATATTTATGGATTTCTTTATGGATTCAATATCTTTAAATTTGATTTTCTTCAGTAGTCAGTGTTTCCCCCCAGATTTTTCCTCCTATCAGGATGGAAAAGCCTCTGAAACAGCATTTAGACCATCATGGGACACTAAAACTCCACTGATCAAAATGTCTCATTAGAATCAGTTCAGGTTAAGAGTTTCCCATAGACAACCAGTGTAGTATTGATCAATTCTACAATAAATATGTAATCAATCAAACTGCATCATATCAGAGGTAGATGATACTATTGTATGTAATATTTCAGATTTTGTCAGTTTGTCCCTCTGTCTGTCTGTGTGCTGTTGTGGTATTCTGTGGGAGAATCGTCATGCCTGAAGGAGTGTGTGTGTGTGTGTGTGTGTGTGTGTGTGTGTATGTGTGTGTGTGTGTGCGCGGCTCGTGGTCACTGGAGCGAGATGCGGCCCCCCGATGCTGATGTTAGCCGACAGTCGCCTCGGGGCCAGAGGGAAGAGCATGCGCAGGCGTGGCTGCACACACACACACACACACACACAGAGTCATTATGTAATAGCGGAGCATGGAATCACAGGGAAAGAAGAGAGAGAGAGAGAGAGAGAGAGAGAGAGAGAAGCTGAGAGATAGAGATGTTCACTCTTATACACCCTCTGCTGGCCTGGCTTCGGTCTCACACACACACACACACACACACACACACACACACACACACACGACACAAAGCTGATCATCCACTTGTTTCGCCTGCCCCTTACAGGCAGGGAACTCCTAATGAAATTGCTTCCTATCCAGGGAGCTTCTAGTAATGAAAACACACACACACACACACACACACACACACACACACTGGTCTTTTCAGGGATTTTGACTTGTGGCTATCATCCTATCAACCGGCCTTAAGCTCATGTGGACAAAGCAGCCGATGTGCCCTTGAAATCCCAGTATGAACGCAACATTTCATAAAAAAAACACACATAAAAGCAGCTTTGGTTGCATTTTTTCCCTGTTTTCTTATGTGAAATGAAAGTTTGCATGGTTATCTATCTATGTGCTACCTGAGTTATTATTGATTGCATGTCATTACCGCTGACATGCAGTCATACACAGATAAATTCTATTACGTAAGCACCGGCCTAACTAACATCAGCCAACATCGTGATGTCAGCAGTGGGATTTTGCTTGTGTTTTTTGTATGAACATTTTGATAAATTTTTTATCGCATTTTTGCTTCAGAGACAGGAAAGCAACCCACAACATGATGTTCACCCCATCTTATGAAATGTTGACTACCTTGATTTCATATTGAGAAGTTGTAGATGCACTATGAGTATTACAATTCACCTGTTTTTAAATGCTCATACCCATATTTTTGCATTGAAGCTGCCACTAGCTGATATTCTGGGCCAATATTCACATGTTTAAAGCGTGGAAAAGCATCTGAATCACCTTTAAATGAAGAGTTAATACACAGAAAACACTGAAAATTTGAATGAATACATAAAATGTGCAAAGAAAATCTCATTTCGTCGCAGGTTTTCCAGACGGTTGACATGATTTTTTGTTTCGATATGTCTCCCGAAGGGTGCGGATGCGGGAATGCGGGGGGATTTATTGGAATTACTGTATCGGATCTTCCATCAGAGGAGATTAGCAGCTGTGTTTTGATGCTGAAACGTCCCAATACAAAGAGCCGCACACGTTTTCTCTGCCCAAACATCACACCTCCGTCGAGCGGGACACAATGGGCCCGGGAGTCTTTATCCTAACACCCTTGTGCCCCAATAAAAGCGAGGCTGTGTGAAGATTTAGTCTAGACATTGTGTTGGAAAGTGATGATTGTGTGTGTGTGTGTGAGAGAGGCACTAATCTGGCCTTGTCCTGAAAGGGGTTTCATCCCCACCCCAGGGGGCCTTCGGAGTACCAGCACCCACCGCCGTCATCATCATCCCCCTACCAGAGCCAGTCCATCTCCTCGTGCACCCTGTGACGTTCTCGCTACCCCACCCCCCACCTCCCCCTCCTCATTGAACCCCCGTCCCCTACCATCGTCCCCTCCACCTCCTGCTACAGAGGCTTTGCGGTTGCGTCACAAATCTTCACAAACGGCACAGAAATCAGAAACCACATCTATTCAGTTCTATTCCCCCTTCCATTCCCTCATCCTCCCCTCCAGCTCTTCATCACCCCCCCACACACACACCTCCTCCTCATCCTCCCTTTCACAGACTTCACCTACATCCAGAATTGGGCAGGAACATAAGTAATATGATTACTTTCCCCCAGTAATGAGTAGTGTAAAAAACTACTTTCAGCAATAATATTCTCATTATCAATCAAAATTGTTTCACCCTCTCTAAATATCAGGTTGAAGATGAATTACCCCAAAATTATGGAGAATAATTATAGGGATTTAAAAAAAAAAAATCACCATAATTATTATAGTTTTGTAGTAACATTGACCTAGCCCAGTAAAAGGAAAGACAAGAACACTGGACATCAGCTCTGTTTGGTTTCCTGATCATTCACAGGAGAGGAAACTGACTTATCCTGATTTCAGAAGGGAAGAGAGGATGCAGCCGCCGGTGTTGGGGGTGGAACAGAAGAGCAATATGCTGAGAAGTGTAACTGCGTATTAATGAGAAATATCCCAGCTGGAAATAGAGACTTCATCCATTCAAGTTCATCAGTCAGCTTCTCTAAAATATAGAGAATCCAAGCTGTAAGTGTTCACCATTTTGTCAACAAAGGACTTGTAATACTTGCTATCCTTTAAAAAAAGAATAAGAATAATAAAAAATAAAAAAAATAGAAAGAAGCAAGATAAATAAATAGATAGATAAATAAATAAACTTTTTAATTTTTCAAATGGTGGATCTGTCATTTTGGAATAGAACTCAAACATCTGTCTCGATCCTGTTGTGTTCTGTTATGTTGCGGCCTGGCATGGCGACAGAGAGGATAGTGAGCGTGTGTGTGTGTGTGTGTGTGTGTGTGTGTGTGTGTGTGTGTGTGCGTTGGGGGAGGGTGGGGACACACCCATCTGTCTATTTACAGCAGCGCAGGGAGATTTCCCTAAATATCTAATCCATCTAATCCCCCTCCAGTGGAGCTATGGCTAGGCGGTGCGGCGCTGCCAGCTGGCCACCAGAGGGCGCCCCGACCGTTGGCTGCTGGGAAATGAATGGGAACGGCTTGTTTGCTATTGACTGGGGTCACAAAGCGGGATGAGTGTGTAAGGAGGTCTTTGTAAATGAGCTTACATACAGATAAAGAGACATGCTCCTCTCTCTATCTGTGTGTGTGTGTGTGTGTGTCAACCACCCGGACAGTATCTGACGTACGCAGCGACAGTGGTCCGCTCGTGTTTCCACTTCTCCTCCCTGGATGGGACGTCCCGGCCCGATCACATGTGAATCGCTGATTGAATTATAACGGCAGCGGCTTCAGAGAGAGGCTCCGCTTTTATAGGACAATCAGCTCACATCAGTCTCACCGGCCAGCAGCCGCGGCGGGACCCTGCACTTCCATCTCTGGAGTTAGAGGCGACTGAGGAGATTCACTGTGTGTGTGTGTATCCCCAAAGTTCATTAAAGTCACACTAGGGAAGGTTTTTGGGGCTGCAGCAGAGAAGAGCATCCCATCAACACTCAGTGAGACGCTGTAGATTCACGCTATTTACCCAAATTCAATTCTGGTGACAGGTTTGGTCCCTGGTGGCAAATCTTCTCCACGCAGGAACTGATGAATCGGCACTTAAGAGTGAAATCTGAACTGTCTCCTAAGCAGCAGTGAGCAGCACAGCAGCTTTAATCACTTCAGAACTGCATGATTCCTTCCTAACAAGACAAACCTTTCATCCTCTGTTCTGACTATGGTATGTGAGGGGAATTTATCTATCTCTCTGTCTAATCATTTTTGCTCATTTCAGCACATTTGACCTCATTCACATCAATATGACTTCTTTCAATAGAGACAATAATGAAACAAGGAATTACATCTTGAAACTAGAAACTTTACACTCTAATGTTACACTCTAATGTCCATGTTTCCTTTTTTCTTCATTCTTTTCATTATTATAATCTCAGATCTAAAAGAGATCAACATCTGAGTTGATATTTGTATTGAATGGGAGGATGTGAAAATCTTATTATTATTTTTTTAAATTTTTTTTGTTCACTCCTTTCTGTTGTTAAATGAATGTATGGCCACATCTCTGTTTCATACTAAAATGTCAATAAAAAAAATTGATCACAAAAAAAAAAAAGTTACTATTCTTAAACCAACGATCTGCCAGTGCAATAAGATAATTGGACTAACTATCCTTCTACTATTGTGGACAGAAAATTAACTACTCTCGGCAGTCTGTCCTTTTGGTACTTATTGTACTACTACATAAGAGTTATTTGCAATGAAATTCATGGTATAGGTTATTATGACTATTAGTGTTAATGCTGTTCAGTGTGATAAGGCTTCCTTTTTGGGCGTGTTTGTGTGTATTAAAAAGCAATTCCTTATCATAAATGAATGGACAATAAAGATTCTTCTTTGGCTGTATCAATGAAAGTATCTATATCCGCTCATCCTCACTCCTCACTCCTCTCCACTGTGACCCTGGTTCATCAGTAAGACAGACAGCTGCCGATCAGAAGAGCAGTGAAGTCCTCCTCTATTCCATTGTATCCATAGGAGGAACACACTTGATCCCCACAGAGAGCACACTTCAATCTCACAAAGCACGGGCCCACATGCCATTACACAACAACAACCTTAATCCGCTGGATTTAGACCCACCACCACCCCACCATGCTCTCTAGTGCGCACACACACACACACACGCACACACGCACACACGCACACACACAGCCCTTTCCTTGCTTGTGCTGTGTTTTGTCACACATACACTCACTACACTCTCTTTAGAGCAAAAACAAAACTTCAAATGATTGCATCTTTTTCTATAAAAAAAAATCAACATAGGAAGCATTCATACTTTTATAGAGATTACGATGCAGAAAATTGATATTCTGTAAAAAGCTATCAAGTGCAGTGCAGCTAAACTTAATTTTCATTATCTTTTGGAATTTCCCCTGTATTTTAATTTGGTTTATGATTACAAATGTATTCTTTTGACAAGGTCTTTCCAATGATATATAACACAATAACCCTGGCGTTATTAATGCATTTGTCATTTAAAAACACTAACTTGAACACACTTGCACACAAACCTACAGTATGTGCTTACACTGTACAGTATGTGCACCATCCGCTAAACACATAACAAGTACCTAGGGTTTAAGTAAACTTGGTGCTAATGTGGAAACACTGATACGGTTTCACTATTAAAGACACTCAGCTGCCTCACTTTAAATGTATTTCATTATTTCTGTACTTACCATCTGGCAATAACATTTGTCTTGTATCCAGATTGTGTCTAGACATTAAAATGTATCTCAGATATACAAGAAACATAGAATGTCTTAATATTTACCTACTTTAAAATGGTAAACACCTCATCTTTGAGCTTGCGTTTCTGTGAAACCGGCAACCGCCTCCTATTATCATTTGTTAGCAATGCTAGCACAAGTCAATGGAGTATCAGTGGGGTATTTCAGGCTACCAGAGAACTACATCACAGTGTTTTCCTGCCTGCTTGTATACAGTATTTACAATTGCATCCTTCCACAATACAATGCACACAGAGTATACAAGTTCATTTTATGGGGTGACAAGGTGGACAAATGGCTGGAGAGGCCACCCTATAAAACCAGTGTATGTCCATCAACAGCCATGTGTCTCGTTTTACTGTCCTTGAGTAAGACACTGAACCTGTCGGCCCAGATAAGAGTGTCAGCTGAATGCCGAAAGAGAGAAACTCAAACTGCATCGACAGAAAATCCAAGGAAAAAGAGTCGCAGTCACAGTCCCGCCCACACTGTTTGATTGACAGGTGATCTCTGGGAAGCGTAGTGCAGAAACACCACAGCAAGAAAATAAAGAAAACAAGGAACTAGAGGATTACCACTTTAATGATACAGTGCCCTAACAACAAACTGCACCTGAAGCACCTTTCTGTTATGACACTATCATGAAATTAGTCTATTTTTCTTGCTCTCTGCATTATTTCAATGTTTTTCATGAGGATTTTTACGGTTAAATTTTGGTATTATGAGTCCCATCTCTCTAGAGGATACTGGTGTAGGTGAGTGCAGGTATGTGGCTGTTATGAATTCCTTCATTTACATAAAGTACATAGAGACATGGAGACAGGCAAACACACACACACACACACACACACACACACACACGCACACACGCGCACACACACACACGCATACGTCATATGTTCTCTTTGGAGGACCCTAAGGGAGATTCACCCCGGAGGAAAACCATTATCAGGTCAGGACCAAACACACACTCACACACTCACACACACACACACACACACACACACACACCACAGAAATAAGGCTTACATCACTCTATTTATGGCAGTGAGAAAGCTGAATGAACTGGAGCGGAGCAGAACACACACACACACGTTTACATGCAAACACACTAAGAAACTCCCTCTCTCTCACACACACACACACACACACACACACACACACACACACACTCACACTACACTGTGCTTGTCAAAATGATCTAAGTAAATTGTAACTCACGCACATTGCAACCAATTAGTCACACACACACTCACATCATTACACAACCTCACACACGGTCCATCCCACGGGGTTGTGTGTGTGTGTGTGTGTGTGTGTGTGTGTGTGTGGGTGTGTGCATCACGGCGCAGATGGTACCATCGCTTCAACATCAGCCACTGTGGGCGTGAGCTGCAGCACACTGATGATGTCACAGACGAGCCCAGTGGAGCGGCAGCGCAGAGATGATGTCATCCGCCGCAATGTAAACAAGCATCGGCAAAGGACGGTTAATAATAATCATAATAATATAGGGGAACAAAATGAATAACGATGACAACACTAGATGAACTGAAAAATTACAAAGCAAGGAAAATGTTTGAAGCCTTACATGTAATAATAATCATTTACTTTCCCAAATATTCATTTTTTTTCTTTCTTTTATTCTTTTTTTAAATTAAAGTCACTCGTTAAAAACAGTGACAATCTTTTTCCTACTCTTTCTTTACACCTCCAATAAAAATATATAAAAAAAAACACTGATTTATGCACATAGTTTGAAGGTTTAGGGGGAAACCCGGACAGCGAGGACATGCAGGAGAAAATAAAAAAAGGGCTTGGAGTTGAAACAATGGCAGTGGAGGCGCTGGGCTCGTTTTTCATTTCACCGCTGCATTCCTCACTCATTAAATCAGCAGCGGCCAATTCACCATATTGTTTGGTGCGGTGCGTCTAAATGTGTGAATTCAATGGCAAACAATGAAGAGCAGCTGCGAAAACACAAACAATGTGTGTATGTGTGTGTGTGTGTGTGTGTGTGTGTGTGTGTGTACCAGGGGCTATTCCCTGTCCTACTATTAGTGAGCGGTGAAGGGGATAACGCACGTAACTCAAGTTACATACGTTACATAATTCCCATTCCATTAGTGGCAGGAGGTGGCACACGCGCGCACACACACACACACACACACCAGAAAGAGAGACATACTTGCTGCCAAACCTAATGAGAAGCTAAAGGAACCAAGTGGCTAAGTTTAGCGGTTGATTTTCATTTCTGCTCCTATAGCCACAATACAAAAAAAAAATACAAAAAATTTCAGCTTGTATTCAATCTATAAATCATATTTTTATTAAAACAAGCTGCCAGTGAGAAGTTAGGCTGATCGCATTTTCTTCAGTCAGCCTAACTTTGCGTCTCTTTCCCTCTCTTGTCAGGTTCTTTCACTTCCTCTCCCCTTGATATTCCTCTCTGCACGAGTTCATCCCTC
Source organism: Centroberyx gerrardi (assembly GCF_048128805.1). Taxonomy (NCBI): domain Eukaryota; kingdom Metazoa; phylum Chordata; class Actinopteri; order Beryciformes; family Berycidae; genus Centroberyx; species Centroberyx gerrardi. The sequence goes on along the minus strand of NC_136016.1, from coordinate 4,062,865 downwards.
CAACTTTTCACTTAGTCACTCTCTCTCTCTTTCTCAGTCTCTCCATTGCAATGTTCTATTCAACTGATAAGAGTTTTCGAAGGCTGATTCTGATGCTGGTATTTTTCTATTGAGGCTGCCGATAGTTGTTCTGAAACTCAATATCTTTCATTTTGATGATTCCAAAACAAGGATTCAATGAATTCATTCTTGTCAGGGTGGAAAAGCCTCTGAGACAGCATTGAGACCATCATGGGACACTAAAACTCTCCATTAAAAGCCATACTAATAAAGTGGGTTAGCAGCTCCTTAAGACAGGGTGAGGCAGGATTCACTGCAGGTTTTTACAGACTGACACCGCTGAAGCTGGTGAGGAAAATCAGATCCTCACCTCCATCATTACAGCAAATCAATATATCGGTCTATCCCTGCTCTAATCCATGTGACTGCCACTCTCCATCTCTCACTCGCTCCTGCCTCTATTTCTCTCCGCTCCACTTCTATTTCACCCTTCTCGATTTCTTGGTTTCAGAAGGGGAAAGAGCGCCAAAATATCCAACACCAAGTGACGTTACTTTGCTGAAATTTTTGCTGAAGTAGAACTAAAATAAAATCTGTTGGGTAAGTCAAAGTAAAAAGTAGCTCATTTAAAATGTACTAAATTATCTAGGTTATCTAGTTAGCCTGACTGACCTTCCAAGTTCAAACTAGCCATACTAGCCTACAGCTAACTAGGTAAGCTAGTTAGCTAGCTGCTGACCTTCTAACATCATGAATGTCATGGTCATGAATGAATGAAAAAAATAAGTCATTGCCATTTATATTTTTTATTTATATTTTGACCAGAGTTCCTTTCTTTATCATTTAAGTTTGCTAGTTGGCTAACTTGCGCTTTGAAAAACGGGTTCCTTGGCTCCGCCCACTGAGGTTTAACTCAACCAATCAGATTATTTTTGCTTCCAGAGCAGCTCTGCCTCCCAGAAAAAGCTAAAACTCCAATCTGTGTTTCCCTCACTCATCACTCGTAAATCGAATGTGTACTATGTAACAGATTGCAGACTGCAATTGAAATTGTAGAAAAGTATAATACTAATATCAAAACATAGTTTAGCGAAAGTGACTTGAATGATTTTATAAATACTCAATAAAGTAGCAGGCTACTGCTGCTGCTCAATCACAGTAATCCAGGGACCTGCAGGGGTCCTTGAGGGAGTTTCAGAGGTCCCCAGCAAAATCAGAAATAGATTAATTTCACTAAAATTGAATTCATTATAAATGATCCCAATTGAGACTGAGAGAATGATTATTCTAATAGGTTTCACTCTCACCACTATTATCTCCCTATGTACAGTGTAGACAGTTGTACAATTCAATAGTAATCAACAACAAAACTCTTCCCATGTGGGTCCTGGGGATTAAATCTTATCAAATGGGGGTGAAATAATGTGAGAAACCCTGCAGTAGTGAGTAATTGTAATTGTAATTTGCGCCCGCTCTCTCCTCGCCTCCCTTTTGTCTCTTCCTCCTCCCGCTCCCTCCTTTTCTCTCTCCTCCCTCCCTCCTCCCGTCTCTTCTGTTGAGCGCTGATAACGTTGACGTCCGATGGCTGGACGTCGATTACAAGCCGGGGTGTAAGAATAGCCCCGCGATGCCTTTGTGTCGCACTTCATAATGTCTCTGGTTGTGTGCGCGCGCTTCAGTGACAAACTTGATCACGTCCAATTTGTTTTCTGATCCTTTTCCAAGTAGGTACTTCTTCTTTCTAGACAGTAGCAGGGTATTACTGAATGAAAACAGTTCAGTATGTTGACATATCCCCACTCACATACTTGTATTCCTATACTTACAATACACTAACCCTAACCCCTCCATTGACTAGTGTAACCCCTAACCTTAAGCCTTCTCCAAATCTTAACCTATCTTCTAGCCAAATTATATGGATGTGATGCAGTTTGTTTGATTACATATTTATTCTATAATTGATCAATGCTACACTGGTTGTCTATGGGAAGCCCTTAACCTGAATTAACATCTAATGTAACATTTTGATTGGATTCCATGCATTATTATTATTATTATTATTATTATTATTATTATTATTATTGTTAGTGATAGTAGTAGTAGTAGTTGTAGTAGCAGTATCCTGGGTTTCAATGGAGAGTTTTAGTGCCTCATGGTGGTTTCAATGGAGAGTTTTAGTGTCCCATGGTTGTTTTAATGGAGAGTTGTAGTGTTCTGTGATAGTTTCAATGGAGAGTTTTAGTATCCCCTGGTGGTTTCAATGGAGAGTTTTAGTGTCCCCTGTTTTAATGTCCCCTGGTGGTTTCAATGGAGGGTTTTATTGTCCCATGATGTTTTCAATGGAGAGTTTTAGTATCCCCTGGTGGTTTCAATGGAGAGTTTTAGTGTCCCCTGTTTTAGTGTCCCCTGGTGGTTTCAATGGAGGGTTTTATTGTCCCATGATGTTTTCAATGGAGAGATTTAGTGTCCCATAGTGGTTTCAATGGAGAGTTTTAGTGTCCCATTATAGTCTAAATGCTGTTTCAGAGGCTTTTCCACCCTGACAAGAATACAGTTTTGGTGGAAACACTGAAAACTTGAATTTAAAGATATTGGATATCAGCACAAAGAATTGGCTATCGGCAACTTCAATCCAAAAACATCAGTATTGGCCTTCAAAAATCCAGTCACTCGAACCCTAAGTACACACACACACACACACACACACACACACACACACACACACACACACACAACTGCTCCTCTATCCAAACCTCCCTCTCATCTTATTATCTCTCCCTGTCTCTCTACCCGTCCCTCTACCGGATAAGTATAAGGCCTCTATTCTAAGGGCAATGTACCGAGCTGACTCCGCACACACACACA